>NW_010321156.1:160113-220263 GCF_000700745.2 Antrostomus carolinensis
TGGGGGACTGCTCATGAAAAAATTCAGAATAAATGTTTTAGGGGCCGCAAAACTCTCCCTGGGATCATCTTTCTTTGGTTACCTTTTGCTGCTCTCATTGTTTGCAATGGGCTGTGAGAACTCGGATGTGGCTGGACTGACTGTGTCGTACCACGGGTATGCTGGGAAGGGCACGCTTCAGCATAAAGTGCTATTGCAAACCAAACTCCTTCCTCATTTTATTCCACAAAGTATATATCGTTGAAAAGAGAATGATTGACCTAAATATGCTTCCCAGAAATTTGATTCAAAGCAGTGGAAACCGCTCCATCTATTCCAGTGGGTGTTGTGTCAGAACCCCTTCATGATTGCTGCCTGCAGCCCAGAGGGGTTTATGCCACAACTGCAGATTATTTTTCTGATTACTTTTTAATTATTGTTGCCATGGAACCCATCCTTTGAGCCTAAAGGTTTGTGGAAATGTGAGGAGCTCGGTAGGGGAGGTGAGGTTCAGTTAATTGCTCCTTGCCTCTGTGTGCTGCTGAACAACCCACCGCATTTAATAGCCTTTGAACCCAAAACTTATTGATTCATGGATTAACCATGAGCTAGCCATGATGTGAATTGTGAGGTATACCTGAGGCTAACGCTTTTTGGTAATTTTTGCCCATGCTATTACTCTGTAAAACTCACTTTTTGGGAGGAGTTTCCAGCACTGACTCCACAGCAGTCTCAGGAGCTGCTCCGCTGGTGTCTTCAGCAGCAGCTGACCAAAGTTGGCAGATAGCTGTTGTGCAGGGTACCAGACCCTCAGTTTGGATGAATCCCGTTCTGAGCATTTCCTCACTAACTTCTAGAGCAACTGTTTCTCACAAGTAACTCACTCACCTCTTTGCCATTGAAGTAATCAAACTTTTTTATCCAGTTTTGCTATAACTGCATCAAGCCTCAGATAACTGAAATCTTAGAAAATCTGAGAAAATGCATGTATAGAAATTGTTAGCTGTCCCCCTTAATAAAATAGCTACTATTGCACAGTAGGTGGTGTGATATTGTGAAAACCTTTTGATAACAGAGAAATAAGAATTTATACTGCTGCATGGATGTGAAGACACAACACCTTAATGGACTAGAGACAAAAGGTCTGTCCAGGTGCAACTGGCAGAGAGCATAACCTATGATTTGATAATGATTTCTTCCACATCTGCTAGCAAACATCATTGCAATTTCTTTTTTTTTTTTTCTCCCAGAACTAAACAGATGACTGATTATGAGCAAGCCCTCTTTTCAGAGTGCAACTCGGGCTGCGCGTGTTCCAAGAATGACTGGGACCCCATCTGTGGGGAAAATGGAGTTACCTACGTTTCTGCTTGTCTCGCCGGCTGCCAGGCGTCCAACGGCAGCGGGAAAAACACCGTAAGACAATCTTTCATTTCCATATGAGATGTGATAATTTACCTAGTGCAACCAGTTCTGTCAGTGTGGGTGGATTAAAATTGAGTAAGGCACGTCCTCTCCAGCCCTTAACTCCTCAGGTTTTTTAGCAATCTGCCGCTCACATTTAAAACTTTCTTAATTGCTGTTTCCAGAAGAAATCCCAAGCAGAGAATGTAGGAGGAGATTTTTTAGCTGTTGGCTACCAGAACTGTTTAAAAAAACCACTAAATACGTTCATCAACAGTAGATATTTTCTTTATAAATTTCTCCTTCAATGAACAAGCCTTTTCCTTTTGAAAAGTATTTTCCAGTTTGGATTTAAGCTTTTTGGCTACCCAGAAAAACATGATGTGCAATTCCTGACCATCCACTTCGTCACCGTTTAGGTTATCACACACTTTTACTTGCTGTCTTCCAGGTATATTTTAACTGCAGCTGCGTGGGAACCTTGGAATCTCCTTCACAAAGCTCCTCAGCGGTGGTGGGACCATGTCAAAAAGGAAATGAGTGCCCAAAAATGTTTCTGTATTTTCTAGTAATATCAGTTATCACTTCATATACTTTGTCAGTAGGTGGCACACCTGGATACATACTGCTTCTAAGGTAAGAAATCATTTCTGCCAGCATTGCCAGATGTTTTCAAGATGTTTTCACACATGTAACTGGGTCTCCCTGTCCCCCTTAGTATTGTGAAATGTTTTCAGCTATGCAAGGTTGATTTTTATATATTTTTTTTTACTATTGAAAGGCATCCTCATAGTTTGACAATGAGTTTTCTACCATTGAAGTAACAATGTGCTTTATGATTATCTCAAAAAGCAGTAAACCTTTCTGGTTTAAACATAATACAGGAGGCCTGGTTATCATTTATACCAAATTCCACTTCCCTTAATACCTTTTACATTACCAGAATGGTGTTAAATGGCATCCATGCAAATGGAAATTAGCTCTGCATGTACCAATGTGTGCACGTGTATGCTTACAGATAACCAGCTTTCCTCACTTGCTATGGACACCAATGCACAGCTACACAGAGGTCACCCAACCCAAACCCTCTATATACACTCAACTCTTCTCTGCTAATCCATTTTATTATTCCATATAATTGTTCTGTCCCAGATTTCTCTCTTCAAAACAAAGATTTAGCTTGTGATGTTGAGGTTTTGGGGTTTTTTCCCCTGTCATAATAATCACAGGTTTATTAAATGCTTGTCCCAAGGGATTGTTTCAATACGTATTTAACTGCTGGAACTATTTGTCCATCACTGAGTGTAAGCTTTTAAGCTAATTTTAGAAAGTGCAAAAGGAATATAATACTTCCCGTGATTAATCTGGATTTTTGTCAGTTTCTTGCAATTTTTGGCTTCCAAGTGCTACTCCACTCTGTTTTGGAAAACTGTCTTTCAGTTCCTCATTCCAAATTATTTCCAGATGGGTACATTCTACTTCTGAAACAAAACAACTGTAAATACAGTTTAACTAATCTTTATTAAAGTTGTGTTTTCTTATCCCAAAATTCTCTTTGTTTTTAAATGAAATTTTATGGAACAGACCCGGTCTTATTGCCCATGTGTTTCTATCCCATGAAAAAGCCAGTGCTGGCACTGGTTGAATATGGGCTATATGGAAAAACCTAAATAAAGAAATGTAACTTCAGCTACAGTTCCAGAGCAGTCCTTGAACTAGAAGTAGTACTCACACAGATACTTTCAGAAATGATTGAGGTGAGGATCCTTCTCCACTGCCCTCCACAAACACTGCCTGTGAGGTATATGCCTTAAACCATACAAGCCGCCTACCTTTCCCCACCCACCTTGTAGGGTTATCATTGAGTACTGCAAAAACACACCGTGTCTTTCATTCTCTCTCTCTCTCTCTCTCTCTCCAAGGAGAAAGATCATATTATAATCCATTTTAGACAATTTTTACTGAACTGTTTACATAAACTAAAGTTTATGCTCCACTGAAACCATTCATGCACCAAGAGGAAGATGATTCAGGAGATGAGAGCTTGTAGCAAAGCCTTCAGGATTTCCACCAGATTGCCCTCTGTGGTTGCTTCTGGCACAAGGAGAATTTTTGTTGTATAAATGTGGGCATAGGGCTATGCAGGGCTGCAGTTTCTTTCCTCTTTCCATCCACATCATGTCCTCTTTCTATCCTTAGAACATATGGTAGAAAATATACAGATATGGTATCACACAGGGCCTCGAAACCATCGTTGACATGCTCAACCTCCTGCTTTCCTTCTTGTTTCCACTGCAGAAGTGTCCAGGAGGAGATGTTCATTGTTGAACACCTATGAGCTTACATCACACAGAGTTGCCTGCACTTCTCAACACTAAGAATTTACTCTCAGGGGACTTAGTATTTAAAGGATTTATTTAGAAAAGCTTAGAGAGGTTTTCAATAGCAAAACTAAACCATTTTGTTATAAGAAATCAACAAAACAGCTGTATTAGTTCTACTCTAGAGATTTTTTTTCTGTTGAAAATCATTTTACTTTGAGAACCATTTAATTGAAACTGAAAAGTTATATGGTTTTTTTGCTGGATTGAAGGCACCTGAATTTGCTGTGCGACTAAATAAAATATGTTTCAGTAAATTCAATCCTTTTTGGTTTTTTTTGGTTTTTCTCTGCAAATGACCTGTGGGCACAATTCTACTTTAAGCTCACACTTGCTTTTCTGAAATCCAACACAGACTGGCTTTCCCTGAAAATCTGTCTGAACTGAAAGTGTGCTTCTGTTCCTAGAAAGAAAATAAATGGTCTTTGAAAATAAATAGTCCCAAGGTCAAGTTGCAGACTTCATCAAGTTTTTTTTTTCTAATTATCTGCTTTTAAAATTATTCAGTATTCAGTCAGCTCTGATAAGATTCCAGCACTTAAACAAGCTGATGTTTTCAGATGAGCAGATATTGTTGCACCTGCCATGGAGCACAAATACAGCTAAATCCCTAAAAGCCTGTAAGATTTAGTGACATTTATTTCAAGGGTTTACACGACTGAAATCACTGAAATATGCTTACAGCTAGTGACTAAGTCATTTGCTGAAATGTCTTTTTAGTGGTATTAGACTAATTACATTTGCCAAGGAACTTGGGAAAGCCCTGAAGTTTTGGAGAAAAAACCCTGCAATTCATATAGCTGTTGTTCAAGCACAAGCTATTAATAGCAGGTGATTAGGCCATGAAAAGGAAGTCTCAGATCTCTGTGAGAGGTTTGGCTCTTGCTCAGGATCTCAAAGAACTCGTGTTTCTGTGCTAAGGCAATACAAATGCTCAAACAATTTTTTTTTTATGATCTGAAGAAGATTTATTTTGCAGGACATAAATCTTATCGAACATGTAATAAATATCCAGGTACTGGTTTTATTTTTCTCTTTTTGCTTTCTATACCCTCATATTTGGTTAAAAGGACATCTAGGTTGAGGTTTGCTTGTGTAGCATGTAGCAGGCAAAACACTGTTCTTCCAGCTCAAAATCATATGACATTCATGCCTGCATAGATGGCAGTGCCTTTATAAGCCACTATATAACAGACTATATGATGATATAGGACATTAAAAAATAAAGAGCTCAGATTACAAAATAAGATGCACACAACAATTTTTTGACCATGGTACTTTGGTGGTGTTTTACATATATGTCCTTCACGTCCTTTTCCATTTTCACTAAACTAAGGGAAGATGACTTGAATGTTATTTACAACATGGGTTATAGGATCACAGAATGGTTTGGGTTGGAAGAGACCTTAAAGATCATCTAGCTCCTACCTTCCTGCCATCAGCAGGGACACCTTCCACTAGACCAGGTTGCTCAAAGCCTCATCCAACCTGGCCTTCAACACTTCCAGGGAGGAGCATCCACAACTTCTTAATGTTGTTCTGGCAGCTACATTGGGAAATAATAAAACATCACTGGTGAGGAACAAGAGAGCTAGTTCTGCAATGTCTTTATTATTTTTTTAAAGGTATTCTCAATTACATGAATTTCTTCAGAAGCTGGGTCCATCCTAGTTCGGAGCACAGAGACTGGACCTCTGAAGTGCTATGTTTATCCATAGTGACAACTGCACTTCAGCCCTTTTCTTTTTTTTTTCTTTTTATATTGAATAGAATGACTGTGACAACAGGGAGTTTTATCAATTACCATAATGATACACGTGTTACCTCACACATCGAGCAGTTTAATTGTGGGACTGGGATTACTCGTGTGCTACAAGTAAAGCATGTACTCAGGTTCTTGATGGATTAGCCACTGTAATTATTGTAATAGGCAATCTGATCCGTGTTGGGTGAAACAGCACACTTTGAAGTTAGCAGCAAATGAGTCTTCCTAATTTGAGTGGCTCCATACTCGCACTGCTGCTAGCATAGATGTGAAAGGCAGCTGTTCTCCTGCCTACCACCTCCACCCACCTAGAAGAGCCAAGCTGATGACCCAAGGCTGGAGCAGGGCTGATCTGGAGCCGGAAGGACTGATTTCTGTGCTGGGCCACCTCTGTAAGCTCAGAAAAGTCCAAATGCAAATGGTCTGTTCTGTCAGAGAATGGCTTGGAGGATTTACCTTTACAGGAGGTGTGATCCTGATCTTAGACACAGCTCAATGAAAATTTAGTCCCTAAATAACTTAAACTAGCCTGGGTCATGTTCTGCAATTTCAGATTGTTTAACTGAATAAGACTATCTGATGAGGCATGATTTCACAAGCAATTTTCTTGTCCTGCATTAGTAACTCCTAAGTGCTGGTATTATCTGAAAATGTACCACCTTCTGAAAATGTGGTATTGAATATAGATGTTCAGAATTCCTAGATACTGTTCTGATTTTATCAAATGATTTACTTATTTCTCTAATTCTATTAAAGTCAGTGTCAGTAAGGAGGAAAAAGTCATATTTCTTTCCTTCCTTTTACTTTCCATTTGTGTTCAACTTATCCACAGTCAATTCTTTATTTCTATTTAACATATTTTTTATTATTATTTTTAGATGTATTAAACCACACTTGAAATCATTTGCACTTGGTATCTATACCCTGGCAATAAGAGTACTTGGTAAGTCCAGTTGTACTCTTGGGTCTATTTTAATATACTCCTCACTAATCATTTATCTTAGAATTAAATTTTGATTATTGGAAAGAACAATGTCTAACTGACAAGTTAATATTACTTTTTTTTAAACAGGAAAAAGGAAGCAATTTCATATTTCATAAACGGTATAACTGTGTCTTAGATATAATAAAAATATACACTGCTAACGTCCATAGAGGTGACAAGTGATCCTTATTAGGACTATGAAGCTAACATAAAAACTATTTCTTGTCTCTCCTTATTCAACAACAAGCATAATAGAGCAGCTGTGGCTCAGAATTTGTGAACATTTTTCAGGCATATTTTGAGTAGTTTCTAAGGGAATTGACCTAAGTACTGGTGTGCCTGAAGGCAGGGTTCACTGCAGCCTTGTGGTAGAGCCACCTAGAAGTTTTTTCTAAAATCAAGGGTACCATGAGATGTCAATGAACTGGAAACTCTAATATCCTCTAGGTCTTCTTAGGAAAGATAATAATTATCAGGAAGCAAGTCACTTATTTAAATAGAGCAGACTTAGATGAGCTGGATGTGGCAGATGAAATGACGTGAAAAAAAGCTGTTGGCTGTTTTCTCATGCCTTTGCAGGCCAGGATTTTCCCTGAAGGCTTACTTTCTTCTCCAGCAACCATGGGTGGCTCCCCAGGTTGCACAGAGTCCACAATGTCTCCATTTGTACCTGAAGAAAAGCTTTTCCTTTCCATCACCCACAAGCACTGCAGTAGGTTTGCCTTTGGCACAGTAGGATCTCAAGATACTTGTAGGATACATATAGCCCCACTGTAGGCTCCCTGCCCTGCTGTCCCTGTTCTCATTCCCCCAACCTACACACAGGATACCCCCTATCCCCAAGCTGGACAGGCTCCATCAGTCTCAAGACAGGAGAAATATCTCTTTTTTTTGTTGTTGTTTTTTGTTTTTTTCTGTTCTCACTCCCTCAACCTACACACAGGATACCCCCTGTCCCCAAGCTGGACAGGCTCCATCAGTGTCAAGACAGGAGAAATATCTCTCTTTTTTTTGTTGTTGTTTTTTGTTTTTTTGTCCTGAGGGATCCTGCAGGGTGAGGAAACCAAACTATGGCCAGCACTCCTTCCGCTGCCTTCCACAGGCTTTTTGATGTTGAGCTGTGTTTCCTCCCCGCCCCGATTCCCCACAGGGAGGAAAGGGCGGTGTGTGCCTGTGGGCAGTACAAGGCACGACTTCTCAAACCAGCAAACCATGTGGAAGTGCCACTGCTGTTTGAATGTATCATTTAATGTTCTACATGAACACGTCTCTAGATCAGAACTGATCACCCTGAAAAATAACCTTTTTGCTATTTGTTCAATACACCCAGCGGGAATTCCAGCCCCAGTGTATTTTGGAGTGGCCATAGATACTACTTGCCTGAAATGGGGAAGCAAGAGATGTGGGGGAAGAGGAGCATGCAGACTCTACGACTCCAGTGCACTCAGGTAACAGCTCTTCTCCATTTGTTCATTAACCTGTGTTCTTTAAGTACATTTACACCTGGCACTGGGAGAAGAATTTCTGTCAGAAAATTTGAGTGAAAGGTTTGATACCAAATGAAAGAGTCTGAGTAGCAATATTAACAATAATGCTCAGGTTTTAGCATTCTGTTTTGGTTTAATCTCTTTTTTCTTTCTTTTTTTGGGGGGGCTAGGGGGGGAGAATGTTGTAGTCTTATTTCAATATCATCTGGAAATACTTAAGTCACTTGATTTTTCACCCCAAAAAGTGTTCAGTTAAAACCTCAATCTTATGCTAAATCTTTCCCCATTTTTTTTAATAACTCTGATGTGAGAGTGTGTGTAAGTAAATAAGTAAAAGGGCTGTTAAACCTCATCATTGTTCTATGTTGGAGCTGGACCACAAAAATGGAAGGGAAGGGTGCCACAAAGCACGCTTGGCTTATGTAGAGGATTAAGTGCAATGTTGTCTTTATCAATTTATTTCTAGAGGAGATTAATTGTCTGAAATGCATTCATGAAAGGCATGACCAGAAATGGAGAATGGAATAACAATGGTAAAAAGAAAATTAAAGAACAGGTTGCCCTTCCCCCCAACCCCAGGAAAAAAAAAAACAAAACCAAAAACATAAGGGGAGGGTACATCTTGTTTTGAAAATTTGAAGAAAAGAACAAAAGCTCAGTTGGGACTCATTACTAATGAAACATAATGATGTTATTGTTGCTGTTCTTGTTGTTACTGTCATTATGCCCATAAAGCAAAAATACTCTCTAATGGTCTTGGTATCACTGGTAGTTTATGAGGCAACCAATAAAATAAATAGCCCTAGAAATATTAGTGTTATTCTCACTGAAGTACATTGGGATGGAGGAGGTCAGTCAATGCCTGAGATTCTTTCTTGGCCATAGATCACACAATACCTGACCTGGGTGAGATGGCAAACTCTTATCTCCAGGGTCATCACCTTTCTTGAAGAGCTTTCTTACTCAGCCTTACTGCATGAAAATATGAATGTGTCCTTATGCCTTCTAGTCATATATTGCGTTTGAAATAGGCTCTGATCAATCATTTCTCTCTCAGGTATGTGTACCTGGGGCTGACTTTGGTGTTGGGCACGGTGTCCATTTTCTTCAGTGTTGCTGTGCTTTGTGTTCTCCGGAAAAGGTCTTCTCCACCAGATGAGATCCTCTCAGCCAACGGGGAGAGAGGCACCTGTGGGACAAAGAGCAGGAAAGATAATTTTGTCAATAGTGACCATTTAATTCAGACAACTTATTGGCCAGAAAAGGAGACTAGACTTTAGGAAGACTGAGACTTCCACTGTGACTTTACCCAGTGAGTGGTATTCCAGGCAAAAATTCATCATCAGTGAAGCGGTATCTTAGTATCCACCCTGAAAACATTCACCCTCATGTAATTTTCACTGTAAACACCAAAAGCAAAGACAACCACTTTAGCACATGTACAGCTGTTCAAGTAAGGGGATTTGTTCTGCCTGGGGAGGTGCAGCTTGCTCCCTTGCCGAGAAGCCAGTTTTATGGCTGCCTCTCAGCTCCATCCCTCCTGAACAAGCTGCAACAGCTGCTGCTACCCCTCGGCTTCCTTCTGCGTGTGAGGTGTAGTGGGGAGGCTGCAAAGCATCTCTCTCCACCACGGGACCAGCCTGAGAGGAGCTGGTACACAAGACCTGGCAGCCTGGAAGGTGCAGGGATATTCTGGACATAGCTCACCCTTGCGAGCAGTGCGGCACAGGGCAGGAGGGAGGTGGTTTGCTGGAAGGACAAATCAGCTACAGGCTCTGGGCATCTCATGGATTTAACCCATAACTCTTAGGACACCAAATGTTGTTAGGGATTCTTTTTTTCAATAGTTCTGTTATAGCACAACAATAACGGCAATAAAAGTTGTCACTGCAGTCAAAGAGACCACAAGAAGATTGTCCAAAGGAAACTGGAATAAAAATACAGCTTCTTTAGGTTTCCAGGAGTTTCTTGTTACTTGCTAGTGCTCAGTGTACTGAATAATTCCATGCATTTTATGCAATGTAATAACACCATGGTACAAGATACATATGATTTATTTTTCAAAAAGCTACAACAAGACAGCTTGGGAACAATAAAATGAATTCAAAAACATGGTGATTTGAGGCTTTTCCTTTTAATTTATTGTGTTTGCTAGCTGTAACTAAGGCATGTATCATAATATCTCTTTATATATAATTTTTGCAGATTGACAATATTAAATAAATACAGTTAAATACATTTGGGGTGGGGAGTACAATGGAGAGCTTTTCAACATGGAACAAAATCTCAGGAATGTTTGCACTGAAAAAGATAGTGACAGCACCACTACAAATGTCTTTTAAATCAACTAGAATTTTAGAGCACACGATGGAAAGTAGGCTTCACCCTTCATCACAATATTGGCGAAACAATAGCGTATCACATCACTTCCATCTCAGCAGTGGCTGTAGGTACCCTGCTGCCTAGCTGAGCTTGCAGGTCAGAGGCAGATGTGAAGCCTCTCCTGTGGGATACATGAGGAGGGGCAGATGTATAGGGATGGGATTTACTGAGCTTTACCAATGATAAATGTTTACAGTGCACCATTAGGGAACTACCTAATCCGTTCAATAAGAATACCAAGAAGAAGGATGTTGCTTAAGCACCAAATATCTGCAGAAGGTAAGGATTTAAAGCCATCACTTGAGAAAATGTCTTTGTCAGAGGCAAGGACCAATGCCACCCACCATTTGCGACATGGATGAGTGTTTAGATAGTGGCCTGGAATATGGGACACCCGGTCCCCTGTCCCAGCCTTTTGTTTTCCCTGGTGAGTGTCAGAGGCTACAAGCAATGGGGTAGTGGAGAGTTGTGGCTGTTCACTTTGCTTTGTATAATGGGATATGGAACTAAACAAACAAAATTAAAATAATAAGAAGGTTTGTGAATATGGGACTAACTGAAGCATTATGGCTAGGGTGAAAAAATTCTTCACTGAAAGGGCAGTCAAGCATTGGAACTCACTGCCCAGGGAGGTGGTGGAGTCACCTTCCCCAGTGGTATTTAACAGATGAGTAGACGAGGTGCTTAAGGACATGGTTTAGAGGTGGATTTGGTAATGTTAGGTTTATGGTTGGACTCGGTGATCTTAAAGGTCTTTTCCAACTACTGCAGTTCTGTAATCACAAAGATTGGCATTCCACTCTCAGGTCTCATTCATACTATGTCATCATAAAAACAGCAAAAAAACCCCACCAAAATGCACCAGGATCCAGGGGTAGGAGAGATGCTTGGAGCCTTCCATAGCCTCCCTGGGAAGGTGCTTTTCAGTGAGCTGTCAGATCCAGTGAGAGAGAGGAACAACCCAATATAAGTACATATTGGAATAAAAAAAGAGAGATATCTGCGTTTCACTCAGTTCTCAATGTTGTGTATGTGCCAAATAGATGGGGATGATTCCTAATTTGCAAATCAGTCCTGACAGGGTTTATGGCAGGGACACTGCTGCTCAGCAATGCTGAAGCTGTCATGGAGGCAGTTCTGCACCTTCCCAGCAGCACGATAGCCAGGAAAATTCACTGGATTTCAGGACAAAGAAAGAAAGTAAGAGAAATAAACATAGTCTAATTTTCAAAGAAACAGGAAACAAAAAAATCAGCTTGTTGGGTTATCACTTAAACTTCTGTACTTAGTAAATAATTCTTTTAAAGCATGGGCTTTCCTTCCATACCCCATTTTTTTTACACATGAAAGGAGGGGGAACGCTATAAAAGAATTTGTTTCAGTAAGTTTTATTTTCTTTATGTTTTCAAAATGAGCACTCTTTTCCTCTCACTCTTGGGCAATGATAATACTGTTAGTTACCAAGCAGATACACTCCATTCGCAATTTGAAATATTTTTAGATTTGTTACTTTATTTTAATACTTCAAGTAATAATGTGGATACATGGATGAGTGTCTGACTGTAGAGATATATACTCTGGATTTGTTATAATAGATGAACAAATGGTCTCAGTATTAAGGGATTTGGACATGTCAGGTTCTTCCTACCAGAATTCTTCTTCTTAAACTAAATCTGCTACTGGTAGTGTCTCAGTTTGGATTTTTTTCCTCTTCTTTTTAGAATTAGAGATATTAAACCACAATTGAGAGACTGCAAAGAAGCAAATGCCTTTCATTTTCAAAGGTGAGACTCTTAAAAGAATTGAGTGAGGAGGTTTCCTAAGGGTTGATGTCAGTCTTAGAGGCCAGAGTGGGAGGCCACAAGCCCAAGAGAGGCCACAAGCCCAAGTTGAGTTGTACTCAAGTACCCACGGGCTGTATGCCATGTAAAAATAGTATTTGTACATTTTCATCTTATAGCAACGACCCTATTTGGCACATATATGGGAAAAGGCAAGGATACCAGGCCGTGTCACATGATGGGATGTGCAACTAGGCCTGGGGCATGTGAACCAGTGCACATTTTCTCTTCTACCTCTCAGCAAGAATTGCAACTCTCAGATGACATGATAGGTCTGTTTTATAGGTACATTATTTCTAATTACAACAGGAGAGAAACACTGAGGAATTCTAACAAATGAAGGAGGCAAAAAGATCAGGTCAGGAGACTGTGGAAAGACTGCATTTGATCTATAGCTCATGCCCTCCCAGCATTTGAGAGGAAAGAAGCATCAGTATAAGATGAAGTATCTACAGGTCACAGACAGTAGAACAGCTACCCCAACCTTGTGCCATATTAAATTGCTATATATGATCCTGTAATGTGAGGGTATTGCCAAAAGACAGAGAGCAGATGGTGTGAATGTATAAAAAAACCCCAGAAACATAGGCTGAATAATGATAAGTTGCTTCCTTGATGTGCTCAAAGTAATAAATAAGATTGATGTATGAAACTACTACTGTAATGTTTTTAAATAGCAGCATGATTACTGTCATCTGAGAGAAAATATTGACAATACCACTTTGACTGGTTTGACTGTTGATAACACAGCACAGTTTCATGGTTTGAAACATGGAACTTAATTCTGCGTAACACTGAAAGAAAAAAACTTACTCCTCTCCAGAAGCTATGAAGTATATGGTACACAGACTCACAAATAGCTAAGTCACAAGAATATTTTTAAAGTATTTGTAAATAGAGAACCATTACTGATAATCATGAGAAATATGAAGAAAATAAACATGCTTGTTTAACAGAAGAGGAGCGTAAGAGGATATTGAAAACTAGAGAGTACAGCATAAATGAACAGAGGTAATGCTTCATCTCACCAGTAGTAGACTTATGGGGACAGAAGTTTACACAGATTTAAATAGTGACTAGACAAAGAGGAAAAAATATATTGAAGGCTCTTTAAAGTGTAAAGACCACCTCAGAAAATCCCAGGTGAAAAAAAATAAAGTAAAATAAAAATAAAAAGTCCCTGGAGAGTGAAAGAGCATATGAGAAAGCATGGTTGTGTATAAGATTACAAGGATGGCCAAAAGCAAGAGAGATTAGGGCTGGTTAGCATGGAAAAAGGTAACAAAAAGAACTGTAAGTGGCATGGGAGGTGTTGCTTGGGATCAGCTGCTCAACATCTTTTCCATTACAAGTAGCAGGGAGCACCAAACCAAGATAGTAGAGGGGATGTCCAAAGCAAAGGAGTTGACTTTCACACAACAGATGTGATAACTTGAGAAATCCTCCCAAAGAAGTATTGTATACACAGGTTCAAAGGGAGCTAGGGTAGTTCTAGAAAAGATAATGCCATGTGGGTCATTAGGTACCTGTCTTTGCCTCCTGCTTCTGCTCTTGTATTTTGAAACTAATTGGCTATTGGAAGAGTAGTAGATGTATTGTACATACTGCTCACTCTTGCTTTCCCTAAGCATCCTCTCTTGGCTGCTGCCAGTCAGGGCTTTGAGGACACCAATGGCCCCAACCTACTTCCTCTGGGATCTATGGAAGAGAGAAAGTCTATAATTGCCATAAAAATTAAGTAATTTAAAGATGGGGTCCTTTAGTGATTATTTAGAGTGCTCATTAAAATAACCTTACTTAAGCAACGTGTGGTTAATATCATCAGGAAGCTGGTTAACCAGCAGTTCATCACAGATTAATACAGTTAATTTAATTCTGAAGAGGATAAATAAGGAAAGGATTTAGTGGAGAGCAAGCAGAGCAGGTGAGGAAACTTTCTCTCATGGCTGTTGAGCAAGGTTTGAAAGGTTGTTGAGAGGTTTGAAAGGTTGTTGTATACGGTAGTAATCAGGACCCTCTTCTTGATACCGTGATGTTGGCACTTCTAAAAGGAGATGCTGAGAAATGGGGACTGGTTTAGAAAAAAAGCCCTGTGAAAGTGCTATTCCATCAGCAAAAATCTGTTTATTTAATTCTGCAGACAAAAGTAGCTTATGTTGCAATACCTGGAAATTAAACAGGACAAAACTGCATTAGAAATAGACTTTTTTTTTTTTCACTAGAACAACTGTCTTTACCATGTTATAGATTTTTCTGTCATGTGTAGTCTTTAAATCAAGACTTAACCATTCTCATAGAAGATCTGCTTTAGTGTAACAAGGCAGACAGACAGCTTAGTGAATCTGTGTTGTATATAATGCCAGGTATTCAATTACTTGAACCATAATATTTGGACTAGTTCCTACCAAGATCTAAGTTCTCTCACCTGCCAATGGCTTGCACACCTTCAATTCTGCATCTATAATAACAACTCCAAACCAAGCTGCTGATTAAAACTGAATGCAAAGAGTGGCTGTACAATCAGCATTAAAGACTACCCTTTGTATTTTAAATAGAAAAATAATAAATATCATTAAAACAGTACATCCTGGTTTACTTCTCCCTAGATAGATACATGATGCAAATCAGTGACAAAATTATCAATGAGTTCTTGTGCAAGACAAAAGCTCCACTGAGCAGGAGAAAGAATAAGTTCTAGACACTAACTAATATGGTGACATCAAATCAGCTTGTCAGCATGCTTTTCTTTCTTGTTAGCTCTACAGCAACAAGCTGAAATTAGATGCACTGAAACAGGAGCACCAAGAAACCTTTTCTGCTATTGTAAAGGTTTTTCACGTTCTCAGGATTTCTGTAGTAGCTTGACATTTTCTTAGCTGTACACCATCCCTTTTACTTAGCTTGATAACTAAGAGTTAAATTTTAAAATACATGGATTTTCTTTATTTAGAGATTAGTGTCCTGAGAATAAAAAGGGCTCTAATCAAAGCTTCTTACTGCAGTTGGCCTCTGCCTGGTTGAGTGCTCCCTGCTACTGCTGGCTCACCTCTTGCAAATTGGTGCCTTGGCAGCCACTTCTTCTGGTGGGATTCTGCTGCCACCCTCTGCTTGGAGGAGTCTGCAATCAGCTCCTGTGGTAAAGGTGATTCTTACTGTGGCTTTTGCGAGGATTGTTTTTATTCTCAGGAGTAATCAGCAATTACTGATATCTCAGTGTTCTTATTAAGGGGTTTTTTACTATCATAATCTGTTTTTTTCCCATGAGTGTAAGTTACAGTCATATAGGAAGACTTGGAAGAAAAAAAAGATGAGATATTTCTTTTTTCAGGTGTGAGACCATAGTCTTTGACTTGTCTTCAACAGTTTCCTATTTCCCATTCTAGTACTTTTAGTCAACAGATCTTGGTTCAAGAAGTCAACTTTGAATGCGAACATTTCCACAGATAGCTTTGACAACAGCAGTTTGAATATAGAAAAAAAAAAATCTTCTCAGCCATACAGAAAGCAAAGTATAAAAGATATTTAAATTCCTGAACAATTATTAATTAATTATAAATACAGGACTAGAAAAAAAAATAGCAGAGAAATTGCTATGTATTCATATGTTAGAATGAGGAAACCAAAGGAATACTGTTTCCCTTTTACTATATGAAAAAGAAAGTGGTACGTTTGCTACAGGTTCTGCTACTTCCAAATTACAGAGTACATTTTGCTCCATGCCTTTTCATATTATTAGGATCAAAAGGCCAAAAAAAAAAACCAAAAACCAAACCCTTGGGTAGGTCCGCTAATACATCTGAAGACAACCTGAAAATGAAACCTTGGGAATGCAAAGCTCCATCCAAAAACATTGTAAACTTTGTAAAACAAGAGGAAATACTTACCTTGACATAGAGCATAACAGTGGAGCCTGCGACACAACTTTGAAGAAGGATGAGGACCCAGGTGTTCATGGGTATGTGTCCTTGGGGTAACATCAGTAGCCACAGAGATTAGCAGAAGTACGGCATGCCATCCTGCAATAAAGCGCAATAGACAAGGGACAAGATGACTATCTTGTGACTAGAAAAATGTCAATCACAGTGTAAGAAACCTGATGGAAGTGGATGTGTGGTGCTTTATGTCACAACAGAACATGAAGAATCCCCAACTCTGAGAAGAAGAGGCCCACATCTGTTGCAGGACCATGAATTTCGATTTCTTGCATGTAGCTAATGCTAAGTACATGATCACCTGACTGTGGGGATATGATTTACTCTTTTAGAGAAATTGCAGGGGCCAGCAGTGTTGGTTTGTTTGGTTTGTTTTTTTTTTAATTCAGACCTAAATCTGATGGGTGCAGTCATAATGTAACAGCATGGCTTTTCTCTGCAACAATGGATGAAGCCCCTTCTTGACCATGTTATTGCTCCCCTAGTCATGGAAAACCAAAAATCGTTCTGCACAAAAAGTTAGAAATAAAAGGAATCAATAAAATACCAAGAGAGGTTTATGGAAGATTATGGAACAAGTTATTCTTGAAGCCATTGGAATATTGTGTCTGGGATAATGCTCTCCAGACCAAGACAGATATTAATAAACCGAATCAAGTTGAGCGAATGATGGATCTTCCTGCTTTCTTCAGCTATCGAATGGGTGCTTATACAGAAGACAGCACCAGGCTTTCCCCTGTGCCCAGGTGATGCACAGCAAAAAGGTGAGAGTCAATAGACACAAGTAGCAGCAAAGGAGTATATAACTTACTTACTCTAAGAGTGGTCAGATACTGGACCAGGTCCTAAGGGAGGCAGTGAACCTCCTTCCTTGGAAATTTCCATCCAAAACTCAACCTGATGAGATGAGTAACACTAACAGACTTTGAAGTTAGTCCTTTTAGCGGAGAGTATTGGACCTGAGGAGATCCAGAATTTTCTTCTAGTCTAAATTATGCTGTGATTCTAATAAGTTTTCTAAGCCTTACTCTAGGATTACTCTGTTTTGGAAGGCATCCCAAACTTTGATGTAGCCAACATCAGTTAAGACCCATCTATTTTAGGTTTCTCAGCTAGGCACCAGTCTGTCTCTTTAGTTTTCATTAGCACTATTAGATTTCTAAATATATTATGCGTGACATTCCAGCTTCACTTTTTGAAATAACAGTAAAGGCACAAAGTTGGATGGAGGAGTTAAATAGAGGAGAATCTGGATATCATAGAGGGGAAAAAAGAAGAATGAACCTGAGAATGGCAAAATAGGAGTAGAATACAATGCTGAATAGAAAGTTAAACAGTTGATGGCCAATAACAGGAACTTCTGCTTCAGGGTAGGAGCTCCTTAGCTAAAAATTTTTGAGAAGACCCTGTTAATTGCAGATAACTAGAATCCACCCTCAAAAAGATGCTTTTCTGAAATGCTATGTGTAATCTTAGAACATATCAGACAAGGCTAGCAATAAGGAATAGTTAATATTTCAAGATGTGGCACTGGTGAGATTATGACTGGAACATTTTTAGCAATGTAGATTGATGAAACATGGATCGAGATAGACAGCACTGTGGCCAAGGGCTTCAAGCATGTGCTACAGAATCAAGAAAGCTTATTTTTAAAGAAATTATTAAGCATAATTAGCTTGGTTACCTAGTAAAACAGCTTGAGAATCATGATCAAGGTTGCGTCCTTGGTCAGATTAGGAGGAAGAGCTTTTAAAGCTAAAGAACCTTGTCAGTTCAAAACTGGGATATAATTTGATCATGACTGGAAATTAAAAGAAGGTTCCTATGCTTCAGAAGGCAAATCTTTTGCAGTAACCTTAGAAGTAGATGGAGTGGGATGGGGTGCAGTTCTTGCTTTTCTCAAGGCAGGGCTTGGCCTTTTCACAATAGGTGCTTTTGAGTTTGCAGACTGGATTTGTGATCTGGATTCCTCTTGCATTCTTATTTTATAATTTTACTAATACTTGCAGTTGAATTGCCCTGACATATAGCTTTGGAGTGACTACCATTTTCTTGATGATGATGTTTCTTGTTCTAGGAAGCTAAAGGGAACTGTCTGCTTGAGCATCAGAAAAGCCATAAGCAGTGCAAGGTGTTGCCAATAACAGTATTGAAGGCAAAAATTAACTAACATTATCCAAAGGTCAGTGCTATTAAATAGGCTGTAATTGTTCATAGCAAGTAAAAGTGTGGGTGTGGTGGCAGTGGTGGCACGGAAGGGCACATGAACTACAAGGAATGGGACATTTTGGTGTAGCATCCGGGCAGAAGGTAGTCATAGTTCACATGACTAGAAGAATGACTTCTTTTTTAATTACAATTACTCTTAGAAGTCAGGGATAATGTACAAGGGTACAATCAAATAAAATACTTTTCAGGAAACCAGTTCAGGTTTCCTTGAACTAGAGCTGTAAGTAGGTAAAGGGCTGCTCCAAAGTACACATAGCCCAATATACTTTCACATTGGGTTTGCCTATGCCGTTAATAGCACTGAACTATAAATCTGAACAAGTGTTTCTTGAACACTCGGTTTGTTTAATATACCCAAGGCATTGTCTTTTCTCTTCCTGCAAGTCCTTGGCTGGCTGTAGCAGGTCTTAGTTGAATGAACTTTAGCCATAGACTATGAAAACTTCATATCAAAACATGTTTTAACTATCAGCAACCAGGAACACTTCTAAAGTTGAGGCACCCGATTTTTAAGTGCCAGGAAGGGATGAACTGTCATAATCTTGACAAAAGCAGGAAAACAGGTATTTCACAAGACCTTACAAAAGGAACACACTTGCACGTTTTCTATCTAATTAATTTTTGACCATTGTGGATAAACATGTATTTTGGGACCTTCAACAGAGGGCAGAACTGGGAGGAGACAAGATTAAAACTGCCTAAACCATAGTTTGTCTTAGAAGTTAATGATTCTTCTATCAAGTACCAGCACAGCTTTGCTTAAGGAGAGAATTCTCTGACTTTTGAACGTTTGTGTGGTGGTATAACTGCTGTTGTTGTGGATACAGAACCTAGGTAGGAACACCTTTAATATTCTTTTTATTTTTTTTAGCCTTAAAATGTTGCCATTTAGTGTTTTCAGCTAATGAACATTACCTGTGTAGTACTAGTTGCGTTTCCTGTGACCAGTAACACCAATAACATTCTTCTTGTTAATGTCAGCGCTTTAATGATGGCATCATACATTTATATGTGTGTCTCTGAACTGTAAGCACCGTATGACTTGAACAATGCAAGTAGCATTGAGGCCTGCCCAGCACTGTGATATTCATTTTTCATATTAGGTTAACTTAAAAGGTCTTATTATGATTCCTTAATGTGTTTAAAAATCAGTAAGACAATTGGGTTAGCACTGCAGTTAGTGTAAATCAATACAGCTCCATAAACTACTGCATGAAATGTGGCTCTCAATTTGTGATTTGTTAGTCTACTAGATGGTGGTATAACCCCTGAGAGTGTAACTGTGGTGAGAAACAGCCCAAGAACTTACAGTGTCTTTGCTAATTTCTGGAGATTCCTCAAGTATCATTGTATTTTTCTTTCATAAGAATCTACAAGACCTGTAACAAACTATTGTTCTGACCTTCATTAACTTGTTACCTGTTATTCGTGCTAAAATGTTTAAATCAGTGCTCTTATTAATTGTAATTTGCATATAATTAGGGAGTAGAAAACCAAGATCGAAATTTTTTTATGTCCACTAAGAATAGATCTACCTAACAGGCACAGAGTTAGGGCATGGCCCCTGTAAGGTCATATACCCTGAAGCACTGAAGAATTCTGCGGCTGTCCTTTGCCAGGCTGGCTGCTGTAATCTGGAACGATCTCGCAAGGTGCCACATGCTTCCCATGATGCTGTGAAAGCTCTCAGCTCCCACCAACACAAATGATCATGCTGATTATTATTTAAGATCCTTGATCTTCCCCCACCCAAAGTGTTTCTCAGAACACATTGTGCTGAGCACAAGATCAAATGAGTTTGTCAGTGTTCCCTGGGAATGATGCAAAAGTGAACCGGTAGAGTTTTAACTTTCTTTCTCACAGTATGGCTTAGGGTTTTTTGGTGTTTCTTTGTTTTTCTTTATGCTTGCTTTTGCTTTTTTTTGTTTTCTTCCCTTGGGAAGGAAGTCATGGTGATTTTTGTTTAGGTTGATTAAATAACTAAACAATACCAATGTGTTATTTGACTGATATCCTCTGCAACTACCTCAGGTCATTACTAGAGCAGAATGCCTTGTGCAGGCAAAGAATAACAGTTTTAGAGAAGTCATGTTACTGAAAGGACAGATTTGGTGCAGAAACCTTCATACTTTTCCTTTGCCTGTAGTCACATCCTTGATTTATTAAACATGGGAAAAAAGGCTGGTGAAATAAATCTAAAATAGCAACTTTATCAATATTTAAAATTGTCAGGCCTAACAGGTAATGTACGTTGACATCAATTGTAAATCGACCTTCCATATTTTTTTCTAATCTTCTTGTGGCATGGCATTTCTCCAGCCCTGATCTTTTCTATTTCCAGCAGATTTCCGTGTAGGTCAGGGTCATCTGAGGATGAGAGGAAATGCTGCCAGCAGCTCCAACCATTGATCACGTAGCTCACTCTAACATTTCTCCAGTACAGTTGCATCATCTTTTCACTTCCTTTCCCCCGGTCCTAGCCTTTCCCAGCAAAAGTAGCAGCATCTCCAGTAACATCTTTGCAAAACAGTGTGTCATTCACCACTGACAGGAGCTAGTCACCCCTGTTCTTGCCTGAGAATCCTTCCCCCGGAATCCGGGAGGACCTGAGCACTGACAGTACTGAGTCAACTAACTTCCATGTTCTAGTTGTCTTCACACTTTTCTGTGTGCATCAAGCAACTTTTGCTCCATGAAGCTGTATTTTACTTTATTTTTCTTCTCTTTTTTATAATTTGTTTTGGCCTGATGCCCTAACCTCTACCTCTTGCTGCCTTTTTCACTGTTTGCTTCTAACTGCTCAACCTGCTCTTTGATACTTACTGCTCACACTTCTCAATCTTACTGTCATCCCTTCTTATGCCTTCACAGTCTTTCTCTGAAACATTTACTGTGATAGCCTCCTAATATCTAAACTTCTTCAGTTACATGTGTGGATAACTGATTGCCTTTCTCTTTTCTCTACTTTACCTTTTATTTCTAGCTTCATATTTCTCTACATTCATTCCTTCTCTCCTCATATTGATATTTTAAGTCATGTTGTACCTTCAAGCTCTCAAAAAAGCCACTTTAGTTCTGTGACCTGCATCTTAATTGTAGTCATTAATGTATCATGATAACAGGGAGAAGCTAATATCTTCAGATTACACAGGGACAAACAACTTCAGAGGACCAGATGCTCAAAAGTATTTGCATATTAACTGTTCCTGAGCACTAAGAATCTCATTTCATAAGAATTTCTGTTGGTAGTTGTGCAGACTTGAGGAAATCCTTTCCTCTACTTCTTGTTCCTGTCTGAGGAGCCAAGGGGAGGGAAAAGCTATTTTTTTATCCAGATATGTGTTCTGACCCAGATTTACAGCACAGCCACAGAAGCAGTGGTAGTCACATGTGTCAAGTATTTGGGAAGCAGGTATGAGCAGTGGGAAAGGAGTTGTTCAGGCCAGCAGTAGTACCTAAGGACATGCTCGGGAACTTAAGCCCAAGAAATTCCCAAGTTGTTTAAATCTCTTTTTGTGTATTTGTCTTAAACATATTTAGGTATTGACCCTCTTTCACCTGAGTCACGAAAAATGTTCTACATCATCATGCATTAGAGCAATGCTTATCCTTTAAATGCTCTGACAAGTGTTACTCTGCCATATGACCTGTAGCAGACCAATTTGCAATTGCAGATGGACTTTTTCCAGCACTGGAAAAGTTCATCCAACTTTTTTCAGCTCCATTCAAGCATAGAAAACCTCCCTTTGTGTGGTTTCCCTCACACTCCCCCTCTTCTTCACCCTTTTCTCAAATGAGGAGACTACTGTGAAATGTGGAACAAATCAGTTCCTGTGAGCTATGATTTCTGAGTTCTCACTTGGGGACATTAGTTTCAATACTCCTGTCATCTCCCCTGTGTGTCAAGATCTGCAGATATGAAGAGGATTTGTTTCAAGTGATCATTTTTTTTCAAGGAGCTCTGCAGTGGCATCTGGATCTTCCTTCAGAAATCTGTTCCGTTTGTAGTTGGAGTTGCACAAATGGGCAAGTGTTTTCATTCTTTAAATAACTTTACAAATAGATACATAGACTTCCCTTACAGCTTTTCACTGAAGCATTCTTTTTAATTGCTTGCCCATCTCCTAGATATAGAGTTTTAAAAAACTGAGAAAAGAAAAAGGTGAAGTATTGTACTATTCATTACAATAAAATCAAATTCAACTCAATGACAAAAAAAAGGCTTTCAACAATTAAAAAAAAAAAAAGAGTTATATCAAAGGAGGGTGAAGATTTGTCATCTGTGGCTACAGGGTGTGCTCTTCCCAGGGAAACTGGAGGAGTTCTGCTGAACTGCTGAGTTGCAGATGATTTCATACAACAGGGGATATAGATAGCACTCTGCAGACAGGAGAGGATTAGGGATACCCTGTACACTGTTGCAAGAATAAGAAACATATAATATCTTTATAGGAGGTCAGTTAGCTAAAATAATAAATTATTTTGTCATTAAGAATTGTTTCCAGCAGGCCAGGGTGAAGGAATAAGACGAATGGCACAGTGTTACTACAGAGATCTTACCGAAATGATGCTTGAGCCCTAAGCCATGTGACCTGCAAACGTAGAGCTTCCCTGGGACTCCCTGTGCTTCAGCACTGATGATTTGTTGACCCTTGTAGTTTATTTTTTGTACAGAGACTTTGTCTCTTACACTTCTGTGGAAATAGTCTTTTTAACATTAGAAGTCATTCTAGACTGAAAAAAGGGGGGAGAGGGGTAGGCATGGGAGAGAGTGAAGGACCATTTCACTTGAAAAGAAAGATGTCAAAACAAGATACTTCAGAACTTAAATAAACATACACTTTGAAATACCCAAGTCATTGAGCCAAATCCTTTCCAATTAAAAGATTCAATTTCAACACCTCAGCATTTTCCTTTAACTGCTCCCTCATCAGAAAGGTCCTTAAGCGACTCTCTTTTGCCATATGTGCTTTTGTATTTATTATTGTTTTCTCTTGGGTTCAGATCACTCAGTAAATAAATCAGCCATGGCAGTGGAAACCAAATCCAGCAGTGTCGATGACTCAAATCAGGAAGCAGATCCTGCCCAGTTTTTGGATGATGAAGCAAGCAAAAAACTACCAGTCAAAACGAAGACTTATTGTTGCTCTGCCTTGAAGGTTTGGTGCTTTATCAATATCACCATAAATTACTGTTGTTATATGCTAAGAAATGTTGTTCATAATAAAACATGTCAGATTACTTCATTCCTGTGCTCCCTGTCTTTTCTAGAACTGGATACACATTGGAAGTACAGGGCACAGCTGGAGCTTATCTTTATCCTAAAGAAAATGTAAAAAAAAATGGCTTAGCGCATTTACTCTCAAGTTACTCATAGGTGGACCCTTTTTTTGGTCATTAGAGAGAGATAGCAACCTCCACTGGAAGACTTGAAGCAGCCTTCCAGGACTTTTATCTAATCCAGGGCTGTAGGTCAAACAGTCCACTGATTCCACAAGCACACAAGCTTTCAGGAGTGCACAAGAATTGAATGAATGAAGCAAGTAAACTAATGAGAATTCTGCTTTCGTGTTAAAGTATTTATTGCTTCTAGCTGAGCTGCAGATACTACAAGGGCAAGATTTCTTTTGACACTGATGTGTTTGGCTTTATGTTTTGACTATTTCTTCAGCCAGCTTCTTCGCAGGTTAAATTCCACAGGCTCAGTGGAGTTGCAATGAGAGACACATTTCTCTCTGTAAAAAGGTCTGTAAAACAAAAGATTAATGGACAAAAATAGATAATTGCAAACTTCTCAAACATCCAAAATAGTTTGGCTCAAGTATCAGGCAAAGGTTGTTATATTTCTTATTTTATCTGACTCAAGTTTGCTACCCATATACACCTGCAAAAATAGAAACTGATCTCTCCGGGAGACTCACAGGACTAACTTTACCATCCTAAACACAAGTAATTCTGCAAGATGGTGGATCTGTGTCTAGTTTTATGGCAATTAGAATTTAATAGACACAGGACCTTGGAGGTAATAAAAGACTCACTCATCATCATTTTGTGGTTTACCTGGGGAATGCATTTTTCAGACCCAAAACACCCAAGTCATTTTTATTTGTGTTTTCATGTTTATCTGCAGTTTGTGATTTCAGCCAAAACACCCGAGAGCTCTGCTTGCACTTGCATGAGGCAAGAAAGGTGGTTCTCACAGATTTTTTTTTTTTTTTGCCAGTCAACCTCAGGAAATGTAAAACAATTTGAGTCAAATCTCACCACTTTTCAGATTTTTCTTGTCATTCCTGACAAAAAAAGAGAGTAAATATATCTGTTTTCAAGTTTTTACTTCCAGGATTGGCTTCATTTCTTACAGTAGGTAGTATTGCAAAGTCTAAATCTGTATTTACTTTTGTTTACTTACCCAACATTGTGTTGTATTAGAACTTTTACCTAGTGAGCAATAAGTCTATTTGTTTTTTAGACTATGTTGAAATGGTTGGATAATATTTAAACAAACTTAGTTTAACTTTTTATCAAATACATCTTTATTTGCAAAAGTTGAAATGTGTGTTGGTAGAAGCAACTATAAAATTATAAAGAATATTAAGGTTTCCCCTATGATGTATATGATATACAGGCTACATAGCCATAATCCACACATTTCACAATGTATCATCTGAGACAGAGATTAACTCAGTCAGTCTGTACCACCTTCCACATACTGGGATATCATAAAAACTTGCATACAGTCTTTATTTTTATGCCATGGCAATCTATATGTTTGAGTTAGAACTGGCCAAAAATAAGTGACATGTGGCCCAACCAGAAGATAATTGGATCTAAGATTTATTTTAGGTTGGACTAGTATAAGGAAATCTGTCCTGGTTTGGTATTTTAGCTCTGTCAAGTTTTACATTTCTGCAACATCTAGAAATCTCACCATTGTGGCTGCTCAACACTGGGCCTCAGCTTTTTCATAAATTGAGCTACAGGATGTCAGTAAGGTTAATAGTCCCCAGTGAGTTGTTTGCCAAATTTATGTTCCACAGTCCATAGGATTTCTGCTATGGAAAACCTCTGGCCAGCAATGCAGGGAAGATCAGGCTTTCTGGTCATTAAGTTGGCTATTGTAAGCCTGAACCCTAAAGCAAGCAGCTGCTCTCAGTGCAGCACCTAGCACCAGCCCTCTCTAGCAAGAACAACCAGAGCAGGGAGCAAACAGTGCTGAGGGACCACCCTGGTGCTCCATAGCTTTGGGATATGTCAAAACTCAAACACAACATGGTCACTGCAATTTGAGTAAGAAATGTATAGCACGATGAGGATTGCTCCACACAGTTTTAAACATATTTGATATCTCTGTGACCAGTTGCCCTGCCTCTAACTCCCATTTTCTGTCTTAATCTTTCCTTAGACATTTCTCGCTGCTTTATCATTCAGCTACTTGAGTAAAACATTTTCTGGTACCATTATGAAAAGTTCCATCACTCAGATTGAACGAAGGTTTGACCTGACGTCATCTACTGTTGGTTTCATCGATGGCAGCTTTGAGATGGGTAATTGATATTCCATAACATGCAGAAAACTGCTCAGATAAATATGAGGCATAGTGTCTGGCACTAATCTTGGTTCATTACCTTCCAGGTAACTTGCTGGTGATTGCATTTGTAAGCTACTTTGGAGCTAAACTTCATAGGCCCAAAGTAATAGCTGTTGGATGCTTTACTATGGCTTTGGGAAGCCTTTTAACAGCAATGCCTCATTTCTTCATGGGATAGTAAGTACTAATCAAGATTAATTTGGATAACCTAACCTTGGAATTGGATACTGCTTTCTGGTTCTTGAATGAAACTTGGTGTATATTAAGTCTTAGATTTCCAAGGGCCTATAGAGCCTCAACTTGATGTGCAATGAGTCACACTTGACACACACGTCACTGTTCATTATATCTAGTTCGAAAAATATGGCTCCTCTGAAGTAAAAGTTCAACTTCTTGAAAAAGTAGGAAAATCACAATGCTTTAGATTTCAGTCAAACTTGTTAAGAAAAGAGGCAAAGAAGGAAATTATTTTACAAAATCATTATAATTTATTTTTTCAGGGGGAAACACCTATGAAAGTCTTACAAAAATTCAAGTTTCAAACAAAACATATTGTTCCTTGAAAAATCTTCAGCCATTTTACTGTGCTGGTGTTATTGCTTTCCTGAAAAATCTATTCCTCCTGACTGGCTAACTGTAAGAACACCTTATTGGGAAAATCAGTGTTAACCTCAGAATGTGGTGTCATTGGTTGCTAACAGAGAAGTCAGGATCATGTAGACAGGAAAGTCAAATCATTATGAAGCATGATAAAATTATACCTATATGATTTCCAGAATAAGTTGAAACTTGTGCTGTTTTGAACAGGACCTCAAAGCTCTGAGCTGTTAATTTCATATTGAGTAACACCTCTACCTGAAATACAACTTTATTTATAGTAACAGTTAACTCTTGCGTAAAATCATTAATTCAGAGCTTACTTGCTGAAGAAACTAACCTACAAATGTGCTCCTTAGAAGAAATCCTGCTGCTTGAAAGAGGAAACCAGAGCCTTGTTGTGTAAGATGGCATATTTTGCTCTCTATAGCAAAGAGCTGCTCCTCACACAAAGCAGCCTCTCAGCTTCACACACATGGATCAGCACTAGTAGAACTGGTACCAGCGTTTTTCCTGTTCCAAATACACATGGCTGGTTAAACTGATTTTCCGTGTCTGGTTAAGCTAATTTTTATTCATATTCTCCAGTCTCGGAGATTTACTGCCTCTTGTTTATATGCGATAAAGTTTCTAGCCATAGCTTTGATACAGGGATAGACTAAGACAATTTCTGTTGCTTTCTTAAATGTATTAGAATAATTTTAGGTATACTACTGTAAAAAGAAAATTAAGGAATATTTTTATCATGATAGTGGATCTTGCACTAACAATCAGACTTGTATTTTCCACTGCTTAAGGTAAACTATGTATCTTGCTCATCTACACTGGGAAACTCATACAGTTTTTCATGCACCTGTGCCTGAATTTTTAGGAGGAAACTGTTCTGCACCATCTCTTTGGATGAATGCTTTTTGGTTTAACCTGAAAAATAAGCCTACCTGGTCTAACAGAGCCAGCCCAGTTCCTAGAAACCAAACATTGTGCTTTACCATATTGTTCTGCTCAAGCTAATTGTACTTCGCACCTCAGCAGGGCTCATATCTGGGAAAAGGATCATGCTAAAGCAGCCGAACAGCTTCCAGCACCTCAGCTGCTGCTCTGCAGCATTGCCCTGCTCCCTGTAAATACACCTAAAAAGTCCCTTTTAACCACTAACTTTATTCACCTGCTGCTATACAACAGCTTTTTCTAAAGCCAATGCCAATTATCAGGCAAACAGGTACCTTCTGAGGATGACTTCTCCCTTCCTCACTTCTCTCTTCCCCCATCCCCAAAATAGATATCTCTGATGAAAAGCGAGACTCACACTCCAGACATTCTTCTTTTTCTCCTTGACTGTAGGGTCAACGTAGGGAGCTCACTTGGACCTGACCCTGAATTTTGATACCGACAGCTCAGTCCTACCTGAATTACTTTCAAAAGCCCTTTTCATTTTTACAGCTTAAAATGTTGTGTATTCTACACCAATTATTCTAACTTTTATTTTTCTTCATTTTAGTGTTTTGTTTTTCCAAAACATGCTTAAATAATCCTTTTTTTTTTTTGCTCTTTTAGTAGCCCTTTGGATTGATATTTAAAAGATAACTTTCTTTTTAGGGAAACAGCAGTCATAGCCCTACTATGCTAGTATTTCCCTAGTGATTGCTGCTTCTAAACCTACTGGTGTGTGTTTTCAGTTATAAGTATGAGACAGCATCACATACAGCTTCTTCAGACAACTTAACTTCAAGCATAAATCCCTGTTTCCTACATCAAGGTGTGAATGAAACCTTGTTGGAAGTCTCCCGATCAGGTAAGGAGCTGTAAGTGTAAGTATAAGCAGAGGAGCTAGTTTTATCCTTCATTGCAAGTGGAGTAAAGCATTGCCCTATGCAAGATGCTCAGGTAGATTAGACTTCAGTCTCTGCCTGTCTGGGAACATTACCAATATCTAAATACACTTTGTGTGTTTCATTTGGAGAAGAAACATCCAGCAAACACAAATTACTAGGATCCAGATCTCCAGTTTCCTATGTTCACACTTCCAAATTGCAGTAAGATCACCCAGGCACTGAAGGGGATGCTGAGGCTGTGTGCAAAGAAATTTCTGAATGGATTCAATTACCCAGGACCTGGCATTGGGGAGGTGGAAGAGATAGCATGAAAGGACATGAAACTGTATAGAGTTAACTGCAAATAAATGCAGACTTCTACAATTTTGCTTACTATATGGTATACAGCTGTTTTTCATGTTGGTTTGTATGTGACATAGGTAGAAAAAGAGCCATGCTGTGCCCCAGAAACCATGTCAAACTTCTCAAATTATAGCTATTAGTTATATGCCAGATAATATTTTATGGCAATATTAACCTGCCATTTTTTTTTTTACATTTTTTCTGATAGTTGCTACTTATCTGTATTTGTAGAAATTAAATACGGTGGAGGTAGAGGAAAATGTTATTAAAAGATTATTAAAAGGTATAATGAAGTTGATGGCCTTTCATTAATCTTCCATAAGGATAATGCTGTTAATACCATAAATACTAAGCTACAATAATTTCCTGATTTGTCACTGTTTCCCATTCAACTATTCTACTAAAAACGTGTAAACTTTTATTATCTGCAGGCTGTGAGAAGGAACCATCATCATATATGTGGATATACATCTTACTGGGAAACATGTTACGTGGAATTGGTGAGACACCAATAACACCATTGGGCATCTCTTATCTTGATGATTTTGCTAAAGAAGAAGATGTTCCTGTGTATGTAGGTAATCTCAACATGAAGTAAACTGAAAGATTCATAGTGTAAGTGGTCAATCATCTTCTGCAGAAGAAAACATTCAACAGTTAAAATATACTAGCATTTGCTTCCTTGTATTTTCAGCATGTTTGCACACAATAGCCATGTTGGGCCCAATGTTTGGTTTCCTGATGGGATCTTTATGTGCAAAACTGTACGTGGATATTGGATTTGTGGATTTAGGTAAGCAAAACAGAGGTAAAATGAAAGTAAGCTAATACCTGTTGGTAATGGGTTCCTCTACACATTTGCATAAGTTTCATATTATATTCATTATATTAATATAATTTATCTTTAATTTATGTTTATTTCATTAATTTAATTATATATTTTATTAAATTACTGGAAGTTTTTAAGGTAAAGACACAATTAGACATGCCACATATTTTAGAATTGTGGTTTAAGATCAAAAGGTTAAAATACATGTTTAAATTTAAAAATTAGTACCAAGAACTCTCACAGACCCAAAATCTTTTATATAAGTGGGATCTTAATGAAAGGATTCTGTTAGCTTAGCAGTTTTACAGTTTTGGTGGATTATCTGCCCTTTCAGCTGAGCAATTTATGTTATTTACAGTTCACATAATGTTTGCAATACATTATACACTTTTTGCCAGCCCTTGCTTATTCAGGTGAAAAGAAAACACATGTATGCAATCACATCTGCAAAATGCCAGACAGAGCAGAGCAATCCCCATAAGTGTTGGTCATGGTCCAGCATTCCTTTCACTGGAAGAGGCAGGAGCCACATCTGAGGTGGTGTTTCTGGGTGCCCAGCCCACCTCCCCACCCACCAGACCAGCCTGATGGGAGGGTAGATTTAGACTAGATACAAGGAAGAAATTATTCATAATGAGGGTGATGAAACACTGGCACAGGTTGCCCAGAGAAGTGATAGAAGTCCTATCATTGGAAACATTCAAGGTCAGGCTGGACAGGGCTCTGAGCAACCTGATCTAGTTGGAGATGTCCCTGCTCACTGCAGGGGGGTTGGACTAGACGACCTTTAAAGGTCCCTTCCAACCCAAACCATTCTATGATTCCACGAATTCAGGCAGTGTGGACTAGTGGTGGCTTTATTCAGGAAAACATCCTCTGTAGCAACAGTAGTGGGTGATCCTGTTTTACTAGCAGGACAGACAAGTTTTCAGATCTTCAGGACCCTGTAGTTAGAGGAACTGTTTTGTCTTTGCCCTTTGTTAATCCAGTGTTTGATTTTACTTAAGCATAAGGACAGCGAGACAATTCCGGTCACACTGTGAAAAGCCTTATAACGTTGGTCCACCACCAAACCTGTCAGCATGTAACTATCATAACACAGTCAACTACTCTCATCTTCCTTGAGAAACAAAGTTTAAAGTCATGGTTAATCTTGCTGATGCCACAGAGAATGCCCAGGTGCTTAATAGCAACCTACACCATTCAGGTTAGCAGAGGATGGTCTCAGTGGAAATGCATCAGCTCTAAAAGGGCCCCATGCTTGGGGTGTGTCTGACACCTATTTTGGATCCCTATGTGCTGGATAAGGACCTCTGTGTTGCCATGTATATCACAAAACAGCAGCCAGCATGAGATGTAGAAAGGCAGGTGAAACATAATACTATTCAGGGTATGATTCCTGATGCCTTCACTGCATGAACCGTCTCTCATTAGATGATTAACATCACCACTGCAAGTCAGACATCGTACAAATGTAGCTATTTTAGCAGATAAAGGGTGGGAAGGTTCAGCTAGCTTCTTCATTCAGGTAACTTGTATCTGTTTCCCACAATTCTAGGAAGCATCACTATCACCCCACAGGATTCCCGCTGGGTGGGTGCATGGTGGCTTGGTTTTTTAATAAGTGGAATAAGCAGTTTCCTAGCTGCTATTCCATTTTGCTTCTTGCCAAAGAGTCTGAAAAAGCCAGATGAAGCCAATAATGACAAAACTTCATATAGTCTCTTGGAAAACATGGGCACCACGAGGAAGACAGTACCTCCTGCAAAACCTAAGCCAAGGAAGTGGTCGGTGAAAGGCAAGTTTTTTCCACATTGTATCTATGTGAAAAACAATAGGCACAATGAACAGCGGGAATGTAATAGTTTTCAGAATATTTTGCCTAAACCAGTTTGCTATGCCGGGGAAAGGAGGGGTCTGCTAAAGATTATTAGAAGGCAAAGATCTTCTTCAAGACTGTGAGGTTCTGCATGTGTCAGCTGAAATGCATCATTGACTGAGTGGCACTTGCCTCTAAAATTTTGTACCAGAAGAAATTTGAAGAGTGGAAAAGTTGTTTCTGTATCAGGACCTAAAGAATATATTAGAAGTTTCCTATCTCAATGTGGAAAGCCAAATTATTTATCTGATGATCACAGAGCTCATGGAGACTCTGAGGCACATTGCTCCCTGAGGAAAATAGAGCAGGCTTGAATATCAGCTCTGGTTGTGCAGTTGTTAGGCTAAGAAAGGGGTGGAAAGATGTGGGGAAGAGATGGCTTCACATCATTAGACAGGTTCTCCTGCCTTTGTTCAGATCCCAGCGGAAGACATTGGGCGTCTTCACGAAGGTACCTCTCTCTTGGCCTTGAACTCGTGATGATATTCATGTGAGCTGTAAGATGTCTTTGCTGTATGGAGCCCTTCAGTCTTCATGTGCAGATCTCACTAAAGCACCCAGGTCTTAACCCATACTTCTGTCTTCTTTTAGGATCCTCTTCCTGTATCTCAACCTCTGGTGTTTTACAAGAACCTGATTTTGCTTTCAGATACTTGCATGTAAATGAAGATCAATTCAACTTGCACCTGAAGAGCTGAGAGAAGGGTTTTGCCTTAAGTTTCATAGATTACTCACCAGTAATTATGCCATGCATCTTTCAAAGCCAACTCATATATCCCTTTCTTTCAGATTTCTATACCTCCCTGAAAAATGTATTGAGTAATCGAATGTACTTTACACTTTTGTGTTGCTCACTGTTACAGTTCAATAGCTTTATTGGTTTCTTTACTTACAAACCAAAGTACATGGAACAGCAGTATGGACAATCTACATCTAAATCTAACTTTCTAATAGGTGAGTTACACTCTGCAACGACTGCAAAGATTGCTTATGTCATAAGTAGTGGATGGGGAGAAGTTCTGGCATGCTTTTCTGGGATGGAATTCCTTGCAGAGCAGGCTGATGTAAATGGTGATCTCTCCTGAACTCAAATTACATAAAGGCATCATACAAACTACAATTCTGGTGCCTGTGGGACCAGAATAATATGTTAGGTTAGGTTAGATTAGATTATAGCAAGGACACCCCAAATATGCAATGAATATGATGTGGGAGTTTTAAATGCTGCAACATCTGACAAGAGCCTTGCAATGGAAGTGGATTTTGAGGGTTGGGCATTTCAAAAATAGTGTACACAACCGAGGGATTAGGCTGAGCACAAAGCCACCTAGAGTCATCATAATACAACATAAAGCTGCCAGAGGACAGGGTTTGGTGCTTAAACCCAGTGTGACTCCTATTTTGACATTCTCCTTCTATAATCTCTTTCAGGATTGACATCCTTACCTCCTGTAAGTATTGGGATTTTCCTAGGAGGGCTCATAATGAAAAAGTACAAAATGAGCATCATTGGAGCAACTAAGTTTGCATTTACCATGTCATTTTTGGCCTATGTCGTCTCTCTCTTGCACTTTTTTGTTGGCTGTGAGAACCATGTAGTAGCAGGAATGACAGTGTCCTATGAAGGGTGAGTATGAAATGAAGGAGAATGCTTTTCTCCGTGCCAGTAGTGGTTCAAAAAATGTACTATGGCATCAAGGATAAAAGAGGAACATGCTTTTGCAATACTTTAGAGAAAGTGAACGCTACCACATGTCATCATTGTGATAGTTTTGCTAGTCAGCAGAATGTCAGCCTGCCAAAGCACAACGCTGGTTAAAGATTAAGTGGAAATACATTATCAAAATTGCATCATTACCCATGTAGGCTGTTTGGCTGTGTGTGGGGTGGTATTGCTGTTCCACACAGTGCTACATTTACATCAAAAACCATTTTCTAGCAAAATATATTTAAATTCAGTAACAGGGTGTAGCATATGTAACAGAGAGCGTTGGCAGCATATCCTGCACAGAGATGGAAAGACTACAACGTGCTAAACTCAGCCTGCTGTAAATAAAAATGAAGCTTTTATGTCTACTGAAATACTCTCCGCTTCTTAAGAGAGAACCAGAGTGTAAAAGTTACAGGCTGTTATTATTTTTTTTTTCTTGGAGTGAGTACAGCCACCAGTTCAAGGGATGTGTGCTAGGACTTGGCTGTCCGAGGGTCCCAGCAACATGCTAGCATGTGGATTGTCACTGCCTTGTGTCCAACCTGCTCAGAGTACCTCATGGATAGTGTGAACCTGCCTGCATCTCCTTGAAGACTTACCCACAGTTCAATAATTTGTTACTGCAGTTCATTTATCAAGCCCTGCAGGTTCATAGCTGAAAATGTGGAACTGGACAGGCAGGATGCCAGTTTATATTTACTGGAACCTGAAGACTAATTGTTGCCCGTTCTGTACCCTGCAATGTTTTCACTAAAAAAGCAAATGGTGGCCCAGAGAATCTGCTTATTAAGCAGATTATTATTAAGCAGATTATGATGATGATGATGATTATTATTATTATTAAGCAGTGAGATAAAAAGTTGGCAAGCACATAAGCTTAATTAACCCAGTATGATTATGTTTATTATCATTATTATTAATATTAAACAGTGAGATGAAAGAGTTGGCAAGCACATAAGCTTAATTAACCCAGAAACAATAAGACATGGTAAGACATCCCTCTTTGTTACAGATCTCAATATCCAAAAGATGTCTGAAAGTAAAAGGGAATGCTGCATCTTCCATATCCTGTAAGAACAGTTAGGCTAGGTTTTAAGAGATGAGTATTTTTTGCTATGGAGACCAGGAAATCTAGTTTCTATCACTAGTGAATTTTTACCAACACCGAAAGATGTACTTGATAAGACCATGTTAACTGTTGCTAGCTCAACGTTCTAGCTGACCTCTCAAAGCCTTGCAGCTTTTCCTGTTTCTTTTCTGTCTATACCTGTCAGCTAAAATGAGGAGCAACATTTTTATTTGTTTTAAAATTCTTTTTTAAATAATTTAAAAATAATCTAGTAATCACTTTAATATCAGTGCAAGTAGGATGGAATTTCAAACAAACAGATCAATACCATAGAGACTCAGCTATGGAAACATGTCCTGGGCATATGAGGTGGGTTTCAGGACAGCAACAGTGTCACACAGAAGGGACTATACTGACCTCAGCACTGAATTAAAAATTTCTTACACCTGTCTGAACTTAATTTCCAAGCAAACCCATTCCATACCATGAAAATGCCATATTTTCTGAGTGCAACTCTGGCTGCAAATGTGCCTCCAATGTGTGGGATCCTGTGTGTGGAGACAATGGACTCACTTATGTTTCGGCATGTCTAGCTGGGTGCACGACTTCGGTGGGACATGGAAAGAACACAGTAAGACCCTGCTTCAGTTTCTGAGGTTTTGTGCTAGATTATTTTCCATGTAACATGAGGGATTTAGTAGTATAATGCATTTAAGGAAAACCAAAGTTACTGGGGACCAGTCAGTAAAGCATTTATGGTTTCTGGCTATAAATAGTACAGAAGACTGCCCTTCAGGGACGTAAAGGCTGAGGCTAGCCTCAGAGGTCCTGTAGGTACTCCAAATGCCTTCCAAAAAGGGTTGCTGTATCCACTAGCATAACATCCCTTCCAAGTCTTAGCACTGTTTGTAGGGGAAAAAAAAGAAGCAGCTGCTGCCTCTTGCCTCCACAAAGACAAATAAGATAGGAATAAGATGCTTAGGAAACTTCAGGCCCTGCCTGTAGCTGAAGGCAGGGTTCCTCATTACATGAGCAGTGTCCTACCAAATCTGCTTTGTGTCTTCCAGGTCTTCCATAACTGCAGCTGTATTGAAGCCAACAGTTCATGGACAGGAAATAACTCTGCCACCTTAGGGCAATGCCCAAAGAGTGAAGACTGTTCAATGAAGTTTATTTATTACACAGTAATACAAGTCATAAGTGGCTTTTGTTACTCATTGGGAGGCACCCCAGCATACATGATTATGTTTAGGTAGGTAAAACGAATTGTGTACCAAAGATTGAAGCTTTCCAATGAGGGGATCAAACTTCTGTTTAGGTTTCTCTTTTTCCCTTAGGAAAAAAAAGACTCTCTTGCAGTACAACGTGCTTTCTTTAATGAGTTTGGTCATTTCCCATTTGTTTGTAGCTGTTAGCATCAAACCCTACTTTGCTGCTGTCCATAAGTCAGTTCTGGTGTGTTGCTTACAACTACTGCAAAATGGTTTCTCTCAAGCCTGTCATATGCCCAGGTTTTCCAGAACACATACTCTTTCTCTGCTTGGATATTCTGGCTGTATGGATTTTCAAAATGCCATGCATTTTTCAGGATTTCTGGATGTGGGATTGGACAGATGGTACTTATCAGATGTCTGGAAATTCATGACACCTGAGGGCTCAGTCTGAGGCTCCTATGCTCATGTCTGTCGAGGTACACAGGTGCAGACGTACCAGGATATGATTTGGAACCACATATGCAAACTAGCACATACTTTTCATTAACCTGAAAAGAAAGCTTGCTCGGTAGAAAAATGTATTAGTGGCAAATTTAATGGTAGGCCTAAGGGCATTATGTCATCTGAAGTGAGCATGGAAAACAGAATGTGAGCTCTTGCCCCTTCCTTACCTCTGTGAGACATCTCTCTGAGTGTTGACCATGTTAAGATTTGGAAGGAGATGGCAGAGGCTGGATATATAAAGGATTCAAGATCAGTGCCCATTTCTGATGCTTGGAGTGCGGTTCCCAATAAAACAGATGGACATCTTGCCAGATGGCTTTGTGTAGTTCAAGATACGGCATTGTACAGAGGAATGTCATCCAAGAACAGAGAGACATTGCACTAATGCAGCTACTTGCAACATTTTTGTCTTAGGGTGATATATTTCCCATCAAGTGAGGAAAATGTATGCCAGGGAGTTAAGGTAATTGAAGAATTCATTTCAGTTAGACTCAGATAGACTGTGGTTGTGACTTTAAAATTTTAATTCTTCAATTATGCTTAATGAATGGACTTACCAGGAGCTATGTGATGGAAAACAATAGATTAACTCACCTTTTTCATACCACTGAACATATTTTCAGCAGACGTAGGAAGCACTCTCCTTCCAAAGCTTGGTTTTCTGTCGTTAAGATAATTAAATTCAGAGTAATTAATGGTAGTTTAATAGGTATATCTAAGCACTAGATATGCAAATACTTCATCCTTATCCCTCTTTCTTTCAGATGCGTTCAGCCAGAATTGAAATCTCTTGCAGTTGGTCTCTACACACTGATTATGAGAGTGCTAGGTAAGAGAAATCATTCTGAGATCCTTGTTCATATGGCTTTAAATGACCTTAGTGCATCCACCATTTGTAAACTAGATGTATCCTTGAAACAGCTGTTAGATCCTGGGCTGTTCCTGAAGATCCTGTTGTTTGGTTTTTTTTCCTGAGGTCCAATATCCAGTCAAGAATTCATTGGGAAACCCGCTAACAGAATTCTGAAAATCTTTGAACTGCTGATTAAAGGGTGTTGCAGTTTGGGAGCCTGGTGTCCCAAAATGGGAAGAGTTTCTGAGCAAAATTAAAATATAATCTTGAATTTCTAAACACTATAAGGTTTCAAACTTATGATTCAACCAATGGCTCACTGAGACACAATGCTGCAATTAAGACGTGCTCTAGTAGAACTTCACTCAACACTAATACAACTCTGCTCATAGCAGAGTGTTTTCTTCATGTTGAAATGTCACTTTCCTGGTAGATGACAGCTTAGATTTCAATTCTCTTTAAGCATGCTGCAATTGGCTTTTTTTTTTTTTTTCCTTTTTTTATTAGAGAGTTGCTAATGAGGTGGTTGATTAAGATGCCTAGGCAGGCAAGAAAACACCTCCCTGTTTCCTTTTGTTCTCTTTGTCAATGGAATAAGAATACCTGCATTTCAGAAATGCAGAGAAACCCATGTGAAGAGGCAAGACACATGAGTTTGCTATGAAGCTTAAAAAATCAACCCCAACATACAAATATCTACAATCAGAGCTAGATTAGGGCTGTAAGTCTCTACTCAGGATTGTGATGGGACTTCTTCTACTTTTCTTATCACAATGGAGGGGAAGAATTTCTCAGGACAGCTCTCAGGACAAACAACACCAATGGGATTCTTAAAGCAATTTCAGCCATAGGAAATAAATAATAATTAAAAAAAAAGGATTATGAAAAAAAGACCTGCCCCCTTTCTATAGGCTTCTACTTCAGCACAATGAGCCAGCATGCTCCTTCCATTGCAAGAAGGGGTAGAGCCACTGTCACTGGCTCAAAAAAGTTGACATTTCACTTCAGTGATGTGTTCCCATCTTCTTTCTCTAAGGAATCTCCAAAATGGGCATTTGTCCCATCGTACCCTGACTACAGCAGTGATGATTTTAATACACGGGTCTTTATTACTGAGTTCAAACTCTCACAAGAGCCCTAGGGTAGAACAGGCTGACAGTATAACTGTTTTTACAAAATAAATTATTTCCTACATAAGAATGGAGGATGTTCCTGTAGGAACAAAGCTAATGTGAAGCACTGTCCTGAACATGCTGAAACCTGGATTCATCTGAAGTTAATACTTGCCTTTACTTCAGCAAGGCTAGAATTTTGTCCCGTGTCTGCCATGTTTTGTAGTAAAGTGTAAGCTCCTACCTGGCCAAGTCACACTAAGGATTTCCATTGCTTTATCTTTATTCAGGCAGAAGGGACCATCAACCAGTGTGGATAATTTAGGGAGTGCACAGAATAGGGAACTATGCATCAGTTCAGTGCTCCAAATGCACAACCAGTCCAGATCTCCCTGGCAGGAGCTTAGCATGCACAGGGAGCCAACGGCAGCTCTCAGAGCTGTGTTTGAGAAACCAATGTGCATGACTCCAAGCCTGGTCAAACCCATCAGACCACGTTTCCTGGGGACTGATGATCTCCACAGCACAAAGAGGGCATCCCAGCTTAGAGTTACTCTGCTGAAGGAAAGGAAAAACTCCCCACAGTCCGATCCACCTATTGCCACTATTGCAGCTTGTAACGTGCCACTAAGAAAACATAAAGCTGATTTCTAAAAAGATGCCTTTTCCTGTGATATCTTGCGACATTTTTGCTTGTTTCCTTGCAGCTGGGATTCCAGCGCCGGTTTATTTTGGTGCACTGATTGACAAGACATGCTTGAAATGGGGAAGCACAAGCTGTGGGCAGCGAGGGGCTTGCAGGCTGTATGACTCCAATGCATACAGGTAAGGCAAATTAAGGCACAAAAAGCCTCATACATTTCCTCCCTACAGATAGACACACTTTGCTCTGTTATACTGCAGTGTCTACACCACTGATCAAAAATTATGGTCGGATCCTAACTCTGGACTCAGATTTAGGTCAGTCTAGAATTCCTGAAATTAAGAAAACTTAAGATAAAATCTTATACTCTTAGTTTTTTAATCAGTTTGTATGTTGTACAAAGATCATTTAATATCAATGAGAGAGATTTCTGGAATTAATTATGCATTTTTAATTACTTTTGAGTCAATTTAAAATATCTAGGATCATATGATTTATCATCAAGAGGAAAGTTACCCCAACTTACCTTATTTGCGGGTAGTTTGTTCATATTGGCAAGAATGTGTCATTGGCCACATTTGAGAGAAAAATAAATGAAAGAAAATCATACTGAGCAGCTGAAGGTAGTGGTTAAACACAAATACTATGGGTCTCCAGGGGGAATAGTCCAGAGATTTTTCTCAGTTTCACCCAAACCTTGGCCACTTCTGATGTGTTTTTTTATTTACACATACAAGAGCCCACTCTGGCAATCTCAATATATTTCTAGCTCTAAAAAGTCTAAGGCCTTAAAGCAATCCAAAAATCTTCATAAACAAGGGGAAGATGATGGAAGTTTCACTTTGCAACTGTCTTCTAGCAAAAATGTTCAGTTTGTGGTGCCACTCACAAAGAATGAGTTTTAATGTTTTCCCCTAAGCTCTTTTAGTATATACGGGTTCCTTAAAAGCCATTAAAGTGATTTTCTTCAGTGTCTTTGAAAACTTCAATGCCTGGCACTATCTTCTATGCTCTATCCCACAGGTATGTCTACCTTGGTTTATCAGCAGTGTTAAGAGGTCCTTCCTACTTGATTGGAATCCTTTTTTATATATTGATAAAGAAACACTTTCAAAATAAGAACTCCAGGCCTATAGAGAATGGAGGAAGAGAAGATGCTCCTATGAATAAAGAAGATAATTGCAAGATCAAAGAACGTTTGCCAGGTTTTTCTGATGCAGAGAATGAATCGTGTATTTAGAAAGCCATTTAGAACAGTTTCACATGAGTCAAGACAGCTTCTTTTAGAAACAACTTTCACAGTGTTACCAATAACTAAGTAATAAATGACACTGTTCAGAAAGTAAAACTAATAGCAAACCTGTGATCAATAACAAGAAAAAATCTAACAAGTATGGAAGTGCCTTACGTGCACCTGGTTACCAGTAACAGACAGAACAAGTTACGTGAACTGAACCAGATTCTCAATAGATGAAGGAAAACCTCTCTGGATTTCCAATAAAGCCAGTCTGCAATTTTTAAAGGGGTTAAAGATAACTGCTGGCAGAACAACCACATGCCAAAAGCCCACAAAATGTGATGCTGCTCCTATACGCAGATCTAGACTGCCACAGGAATGACAAGCCCAATGCTAACAGCAGCTTTTTGGTTCCATCAAATTTAACTAGAATTCACAGTAAAACCAAAGCCTTTACACGAAGCATTTCCACCTCTTCTAAATGAATCGTTGCAATAATTTGCCATTGCAAAAATTGACAAAAGCAGTATTTTTCCAAGAAGCTTTTTATCTTAGCTCAGCTGAATATTTTATGCCTTAAAACTACAGATAGGTTGCCATAAAGGAATTAATTTGTTTTAAAAGTCTCAGAGTACTAGTATTTTATTAAAAACTAATTTTTTTTAGTTGAGTGGCTAGGAAACATAAGAGATCTTTCGAATTTTGTAGTGATGTTGTTTTCTAAGCAAAACCCATCCAAGGTGCTGGTGGTTTTATTGCTATGCCACGTGCTGCCCAGCAGAGGACACTCAAACAATGACATTAGCCCTGTGTATGACTACTGCAAATACTCTTTGTTGTGTTCAGTCTTTATTGTTCTGGGAGAAGTTTATCATCAGGAAGGCAAAACACTCATCTATGTTTTCATGAACCTTAAAACTGTCTCAGCTCAAGCCTTTAGCTCATATATTCTAAGTTGCTTTTGTGTATTTGTTGGGTTTTTGTGTCACTTGGAGCTTGACAACTGTTGTTACTTTAAATAAAAAGATGTTTCCCAACAGTGACTGAATTCTCTGGTTGATACTTTAAATTAGATGCTCAAGGCTCAGTACAGCTAATAGACATGTTAGATAAAAAAACAAATATATTGAGCAAAATGCTGAGTTGTTCTGAAATAAGTGTTGTCTGTCACGACAGTCACTTAGCAGTGATTGCAGCAGCTGAAGCGAAAAGAATGAGATTTTTTCCCAAAATAAGTGGTATTTACTGGAGGCAGAGATTCTCCACCTAACAAAACTGATATGGTTTTGTCTTACATTTGCATCTGCAAATGCTTTGACATACCCAGATACTGCCAGAGGAATGATCTGTGGGACCTAAAGGAACGAATCACATTATCTAACTACTGAACTTGGGAGTGAGTTTTGGCAGGGCAAGTAATGCAGCTGTCTAGTTCTCTTTGTCTTTCAGCTGCTCTGTATAGATGATATTTTGCTAACACATCTGGGTGCACATATAATTTCCTACAGTGTCTTTAAAGCCAGGGGTTTGGGTGACGTATTTTTAATCCAAAATCTGTAACTTTTGAAAACACATTTTATCTGACAAAAAATACCAGTTTTAACTGAAAACAAGAGCTAATTCCAGATGAATGATAATGAGAATTGCGCATGAGGAACCAACAATACCAGAAAAATGCAGCAGATTTAGGAAGCTCTTAATCCAGGTTCATGAGGTCAGGGAGGTTTCAATATACTGGCCTCTTTGGATACAGGGAGGAAGATGGACACAAGATCATAACTTGCTTATCAAGCGTAATTTTTCCCTTTCTTATGGAAAAAATGTTTCCAGTCAGAGTCAGGGTTAAAAGCCTATCTACCTTTGGGTGCCACAGCAGCTCATCACCTGCAAGGAAAAAAAGAGAGAGAGGGAAAGCAACATTTTGATATGTTGCCAGCCTGGAGAAAATTGTCATTTTCCTGCCGTCATTAAAAATCTGCAACTGGAGGTCGTGGATCTATGGTGGAAGCAGAGCAAACAGGACAAGTTATTTTATCTCACAGTGCAATTCTGCAATTTATGCTTGTGCTGATGTTGTGTTTGTTCCAAGAGCCCTTGTTGCATGAGCAGCACTGTGCGCACACACGCACAAAACGGCAACCTCTGCTGCAAGATGCGTGCAGTTGAGGTAGGGCAAGTTGTATATCACCAAGCAGGAAATCAGCAAGAAACAATGGTGACTGCTGCTAAGCGTGTTCAGGAGAGATCTGAAGAAAACTAGAGAGATAATTTCGAGTATCTTTACAGTTCTGGGAGGAAAGCTTACCTACTTTTTTGATTGTAGTTTTTGAAGGGAGAAGAGCTACTCAGTGGAAAGACGTGTATGAATGTGTTTCAGCAGCAATCTGTCACTGCAGCCACAATTTTTACACATTGAGCAAGCAAATTTAAATGTCTTCATCTACTCTTTTATCCACTGCTGTGAATATACCCATAGCTTCCTCTGCTTAATTTTTAGAAAGGCAGACCCATTTTCTTCAGGTGCCTCCCTTTACGTCCTGAAGTTTTGAACATGAGGAGCAATTTGTCTAAACCCAGAGAGGCAGGGTTTACAATTCACACAGCTGGAAGCTGTTGCAGAAATTTGGGGGGATGCTGTGGATTTTGTGTGTGGGTTTTGTGTTTGGTTGTTTTCCTGGATAGGTGGGGTTTCTTGGCAAAAAGTGTGAGGAGAAAAAAAGGTTTTATCTTTCATGTTTAAAATGCCTCAGCCTGGCCCCTCATCATACTCCTGATTTGGCCCAGGTTGGGCCAGGTGAGACCCCTGCAGAGATGTCCTCAGCAGCAGCACAGGTAACCATCGAACAGACACCTCCCTGTGTTTCCATAATGAGAGCTTACCGGCAACCTAAGTTTATTACAAACATTAAGCTCTGAGAGTTGTAAAAGAGCATGAAAAGGGAGGACAATGATAAATAATGTTCTTTCAGAGTAGAATGGATGCAAACAAAGATAAAGAAAAGCTGAAAGTATGTGTATGATAAGCTCTGGCAGAGCAGGAGCAAATAAAAAAAAAAAAAATGATGGAAAGTGTAGGAAATTATCTTTACCCCCTAAAAGAAACACAGCAAAGCTGACATGCTGTGAACTGCAAAATAAATTGACTGTGTTCAGTGCTGTGCACCGTGGGTGAGAGAAAAAAAGTACAAAAAGAAGAAAAGCCTTTTCCTGTCTTGCTCCTTTCTGTGTCTAAAGCAGGCCAGGGAATTATTTTTGTCTTTTCTGTTAATGCACAAGAAAGTAACTATTGAATCTTTCCCAGTTATTAAAAAGTACTTGATGTCCAAAATCAATATAGAAATACTTTTGGAGCTATGCATGCTTTGCTTAAGGTGCTTTCAGGTGAGTGTCTCCATTTCAAGACAAAGCTGAAACACATAAAAGAAGTGGTTTTCCAAGGCTGTGTGTGGTGCTATAAGCTTGCTATAAACTTTATGTCTGAATCAATGCAAAGCGTGAGAAAGGCTCATTCAGTTTTATGTGGCATATAGTACCCTACAGATGTTATCATAGTTTTATTCTGGAGCAGGATCTACAGGTAATAAAATTCATCAGCCAATTTTATTTTGGTGACATGTTATCTACTGGTGCAAATCCATCCACTCCGAATAAATTTACTTACCTGTCCCAGCTGTCAAGTGGGTTCATTAGTGCTCATCTGAAACAGTGGTAAAGGCTAGTTCTTTTTTATTTATTTATTTCAGAATTTATAAAGTGTATTTCTTGGCAAAATGGCCATCTGTCATGCTTTTTATCTAGTGCAGCACAACATCAGATGGTGACTTCAGTTTTAAACATATTAATTTTCTTTTCTAATAAAATTCTTGGAATTTAAAAAAATACCATTAATTCAACGTATTTAATGTGTGAAATATTCTGGACTAATGTGAAAACACAAGGGACGCTCTACAGGACTCTGCAAAGTCCACCCTGAGTGCACTGTTGGATTAGAGTCACAGACCTGACCAGGGATGGACCACAGATACATTCTACTCACCAAAGGTATCTCATATGCAATCAGATCTCTTAAGTCTTCCAAAACATGAATGTCTAATTGTTTGCTACCTTCATTTGGAATCTTAGCAGTTACTCATTATTTTTAAAAGATACCTGCTAGTGGCCAGTAATAACACTAGTTAGTTTTCTTAGTGCACCTTCTTGTACATGCTTTCTGGAATTCCTTACTTACACTAAGTTCCTACAAGTATTTACTTGCAAAACTCCTTAGTTTCCAATTATTCCTACTATTCTTTTTTTTTTTTTTCTTTTTGAAACAGATTTTGAAGGGGAGTTCAACAGCTGACTCATTTCTGAATCATCATTAATTTCAGCCCACTAGTCTTTTTTTAATCCTTATTTTAATACACGGGGTTTAAAGTTGTTTGTTGTTCCCTTTGACTTTAGGAATGCACTGAGTTGGTTGAAAAGAAGCATTATAGGGGGTAAGTAATGCTTTTGCCATCCAGGTCTCATAACTGTCTTTATTCCAGCCCTGTTCAACCAATCCTCCAGGGCTATAAGAAATTCAACATCTAATTCTTAAGGTGATCTAAATATTACCAGGTTTACAAGACCTGCCATTGGATGAGTTATCATTATGTCTATATTGATGATGCTACTCAACAAGGGATGCACTTTGCTAGCTTGCAGTCAATTTGAACATGCAATAAATGCCAACATTGGCATTCATTGGCATTCATTGGAAAGCAACAGCAGACGATGCATTGAACAAGTAGACTCCTGTTGTTCCTAAAAAGCTTCAAGAGAACTGAAGGTTTCAACAAATGTAAAATTGCAGAACAAAACTGCCTTAGCAGCAGGTACTTATGGATGGACGAATGGATGGGCAAATATTTAAAATCAGCCTAAAAACACATCAAATTAATGTACTACCTAAATGATTTTATCTCCCAAAACAGATAAATTGGTGAAAATAGTTATCATAATACAGTGCAGAGACTCCATATGGGAAGCCTTTGCAAGACAACAGCTCTTAAGTGTTATTTTGAGAGTTGACTTGAGAGGGACAAGAAAAAAAAACATAGGAATACAGGGAACAGGATAGATTACAGAAACCAGACTAAATTGACTGGTCCAGCTTCTCGCATTAACAAAGAAAATCTGCAAATAATCCAGCCCAGCTGATTCAAAAGTGTGACCTCTGGCTGAGGACTGCATGCAGGGCTAGGTTTGTTTGTGTTGACACAGGAGTGAATCCCTGCATTGTGCAATTTCAAGTTGAACAAGAAAATCCTGTTAAGGAGTTACTCTCCTTCTTGCAATAATTTCTTTCCAAGTTGCTTCAACTTACCTTCTACAGTGAGAGCTCAACGACCAGCATTAGCTATTTTTGTTCCTTTCTGGCTCTTCAGTTTTTCTCTTAGTCAGTGTTTTCTGGTATCTACAGAAACAAATGGAAATCATGGTATTTCCACTACAGGTTTCATTAGTAACTTCAGATCTTAGATCAGTCTCCATCAATACTATGCAGTCAGAGAATAATGAAGGAAAACTGAGCTGGAAATAACTATTATATTACACCCAAATATTTGAATGGGTTGATATGAGAATGGAGTGTTTATCTTCCAAAACTTCACTAGAGGATCTATTACCCTCACACATGAACTCAAGGTAGCCATTTTTTGATGCATTCAAGTTGAACAGACTATCTTGGCATTTGGGATGTCTGCATTCAGTTCCTTGCTCTGTTACAGTCTTGTTTCTTTGGTCAAGAAATGGAAGCTTGGAAATCATAGATAAAATAAAGTTTTCCAAAGCACTTATAAGCCAAATCTTGAAGTCAAAATTTTGTCTTTCAGATTACTTTATAGCAGTGTCCCAATGGATGCAAGCTCCAAGAAGCTTAACACCCATTCAATAATGAATAAGGATGTGTAAGTGCTTTGAAAACTTCCATTTCTATTACTTGGATCACCATAAGCAAAGGAAGGAAGTAATTCAGGAGATATTTCCTATTCTAAAAAGATATAACCCTAAAAACTAGAATGTTATCTTCTTCATTAACAGTTATTGAGTTGCTCCCTCATTCTGGATGAGCTTTCCAAGTCTGAGAAAGATATTTTAGCTTCAAGTGTTTTGGAAACATGATTTTATCTGACTTCCCCACCTTTTTGGCCTGGAGATAACAAGCACTTCCAGTGCTCTGCCACTGGAAGTTTATCTTTAATTAATTTAGCTTTGAATGACAGTAGTTATGAACACATCTTTGCCTTCCAGCTTCCAGCACAGGGTTTTGGCTTTGAGTCCAAACACTTTCCAAGAAACTGTAGCAGGTTTGTACAGCCCATGCAAAAGCATCTTCTGCACCACTGCAACAGGTGGCAGCTGGATTCAGTAGGTTAAGTTCACTCAGCTGTGATCATACCTTTGACTGCAGTGTAAATCTCTTGTATATTGCTGGTTTATAAATTTATGATCTATCCATTTTACTGATCGAAATAAGGTTCTGTATTTGCAGGCTAAAGCCAGTCAGGGATTGGTAAACATCCATTATCTTCAGAGGGGTTGAACCTGTTTGTGTGTTGGCTCTGAAATGACATTTTTAACATTCCTAAAAGTTATAAGTTCAAATATTTTTGAGATGTCCTGATTTTTTTTTTTATTTAAGAAATGCATTATTCAGCAAGCCCAGTACTAGATTTTTGGAGAATGATGGGTACTTTTAAAACTCAGAATTCTTACCTAAGTTACCTAAAATAGTGCATCCAAAAACAGAACTCTCCCTCTAAACTCATTATCACCTTTTCAATATGCAGATCAATACTTTCAAGCGTCAATAGAAAACTTCATCACAGTCTCCTAAAGCCTTATTTAATCAATTCTTCTCTTCCCTTTCAATTTTATTCATGTGCTGACGTGTTCTTCTTTGTAAACCAGGTATCCCAATGGGCCATTCTCCAACTGATGTAATATTATAATTGGCCATGATAATCTTGTATGATTCATACCTTTTGCTGGCTATGAAGAGTGAAATTCTATATAGAAATCTAAGAAGTCTATCTTTTATATTTAGGAGATTATTTTCTCAACCATGTGCTTGCAGCTTTAAAAAAAAAGTTTGAAGCAATCAGTACATAAAACCTGGCAGGATCTTTTAGATATTTGAAGTCACATCATAATTATTATTATAACTGGTTATTAATACTGGAGTAATATTTCAGGTTTCCACGATCTTGTCAGGTTAAGTCAGGACTTGAGCACAAACTCTATGATTATATACATCCCTAGCATATATTGGCCCTTGCTCTAGTCTAAAGAGAGACCAAGGGTGTCTGGCTTTCTGGGGAAGGAAACTCCAGCAGAGATAAGGCCTCACCCTGAAGCTATGCTCTGAAATGCCATGCAGACACATTCAACTCAAACTGTGACTCACAACTGTGGCAGGGAGGCTGCAGTGCAGGCAGGAGCAGCCCATGGAATGCAAGGAAGAGGACCAGCACGTTGGGGCAGAGCTGTGCTCTCCCACTCTTCATTATGAATCAGCACTCCGTGTATGGCCATCTCACAGCAGGACATCAGGCTCCAGTGTCCCCGTGTAAGTGAGCCAGACTAGCAACCCACTATTTTTTTTTAATCAGGGAGACACATCCTGAGGGATGCAGTGAATAGGGCCACCAGCAGCTGCAGGGCACAAGCCAAGGCTGTCTCCCACAGGGCTGCATATGGACCCTCTATAGGGAAGCTCAACAGCCATGGCTGAAGGTATATTGAACCACCTAGAAAGCAGGGTGTTCCTGTCCATAATGTAGATCTGGCCAAAGAGGTGGACAAACACTGTAGGAGACATACAGCATCCGTGCATGTTTCCCATGGCCACTCTCCCCTCTTCACATCCATGGCTATACACAAAGAAATCATTTACCTTCTCTAAAAAGCAGCCTCTGCCCTTACAGATCACTTTCAGATTAGTGCAGAGGGGTCTCTCTCTTTTTGCTCGGCCCCAAAATTCAGGTGCACCTGTAGTAAGGTTTTTTTTGTTTTTCAATTTTTGACCAACTTGAACTGTTGTTTAGTTATGTTTTAGTAGCTCGGAATAAAAATATGAATTAATTAGAAAGTAAGATATATATAATCAACAGTGGTGAAACGAACGTATCATTCAGACTTATATTAACAATTTCAGCTAGAAAGAACTCTGACCATATTCCAAACGAGACATAAGCAAAATGACAATACATTCCACAGTGAAAAATTGGTAGACTATATCTAATATTAACTTTCTGTTATGTTACTGAAATATTTGAAATGCTTTAAATTTAATTTTCTGTTTATTCTGCAACAGCTAGTACTCTATTCCAAATTTATTTTTGTGCCAGGATAGACAGGATTTGTTGATAATGGGGATCCAAAACCTGTAGGAAGGCTTGGTCTTTCTAGGGGCCATGATCCTAATACATAGAGAAAGCTGGGTTTAGGGCTACTGGGGGTTTTTTTCTCTTTGATAAACAACTAGAAAATATCACAAAAACGGTTACTCATAGGTCATTGTGTCTGCTTGATTATATACCTAAAAGTAAGAATATGACAAATAACTGCACTGTCTTCTGGAATAAGGCTCTGTCTTCCACAGTTATTATGACAGAAAGGACTTTGACAATGCCAATAAAGGACTTTTTGATAGCCTCAAACAAGAGTTGGGTAAATACAAGGCTCATACCCCTAAGCCTCCCACACTCTGATAAAAATTCAGTGGTTTGACTCTTTCTTCATTGATTTCAGTGGAATTACAATGATTTATGGACAACCAATTTGTCTATAATGATCCCTAAGCTACCTGATTTGTCAGCTTTATTCAAAAACATACCTGACTTGGCGTACTTGCAAATTTAAGTGCTTCCAACATAGCTTTCCTGGTTAACAATTTCTCTTACCACCTTAGAATGCAACAGATTTTCCTTCCTGGAGGATCTTCCTAGTGATGGAGCTCAGAGATGTCAGAGATAGGCTACGCATTGCCCTATCACACTACAAAAATACCAGTTTTGATCCTAAAATCAGTATGTCTTTACAGTCAAACCAGGCCTGTCAACAGGGTCTCAAGGGCGTCTTTGCCTCTCTTTTTGGTGAAAGAGGAGCAGAAGGAATCAAAAGGGAGAATGTACTTATTTCTTCTCTATTGTGATATACAAGGTGACAAAAAACTTTTGGAAAATGCCACTCGATTGACCACGTATTTAATTTTTTTCTATATCCTATGCTAAAGGATGAATTATTTCCTTGAAGAAACTTCTAGCTGCTGTTCACAGGAGAGTGCTTAGACTTGTATGCAAGAAACAGGGCATGTTGAAAACGTAGGCAAGTGATATAACCTTGGATTTGGCAGTATATTGAGCCAGAGGCTTATTTAATACCACCACAGCACCTTGAGTACTGAGTTCAGTTTTGGGTCCCTCACTACAAGAAAGACATTGAGGTGCTGTAACATGTCCAAAGAAGGGCAACAAAGCTGGTGAAGGGTCTGGAACACACATCTTACGCAAAGAGGCTGAGGGAACTGGGGTTGTTTAGTCTGGAGAAAAGGAGGCTCAGGTAAGACCTTATCACTGAAAAGACGTTGTAGCAAGACCAACACCGGTCTCTTCTCCCAGGTAACAAGCAATAACACAAGAGGAAATGGCCTCAAGTTGTGCCAGGGGAGGTTTAGGTTGGATATTAGGAAAAAAATTTTCACCAAAAGGGTAGTCAAGAGTTAGAACAGGCTGCCCAGGGAAGTGCTTGTGTCACCATCCACAAAGGTATGTAAAAGACGAGCAGGTGTGGTGCTTAGGGACATGGTTTAGTGGTGGACTTGTCAGTGTTAGGTTTTTGGTTGGACTCAATGATCTTAAAGGTGTTTTCTAACCTTAATGATTCTATGATTACCAATTTGTGATTGTTATGAAGAATGATGTTAAGTCTCATTTATTTGAAAAATCTTGCTTTACCATGTAATATAATATCTCTACATGAATCCTCGCATATGACTAGAATCTCAATTTTTTGTCTGACATCAACTGTGAACACACTTTTGACAAAACATTACCTCCTGGGAAAAATCATGCACTAGGTGCAAAAGATGGTCCTGTCAAAAAAACCTGTAATATAAAAAACAATGTACAGAAATACATATCCAAACAATAGAAGTAAAAGGGAAATAATGTTAATATACGACAGCTGAGTCTATATGGCTAGTGCAGAGCAGAAGTGCTTCTAGAATTGCCAATATATTTGTTCAATGTTGGAACACTGTTTGCAGAAAGAAAAAGACAAACCATTATTTTCTCCGTGTAAAATTCCTGGGGTTTCTGGAACTTGACTTTTTCTTTAATTATTTCCAGACCTAAAAGGAACATTAATATAATCGGTTCTAGAGAAGCTTTCATTCCTGTTCCCTTCTAGCAAGCGCTGCCTCCCCATATCTGCTGGCAGTTTATAATCAGAGCTGTGACTGTAAAAGACAACATCTAAATGTGCTGGTCATTGTCTTTAAATAATAAAATGCAAACAACTCCACCCCCAAGGCCAGGATATTAATAACTTGTTTTCCACATCAACCTGTTTCCCATTCTTTACTGCTCTTACACAGAGCAGATGGCAGAAAAAAGGCCAGAAGGTCATTTAATACAGAAAGTCTCTCTCTATAGCCCTCTGCTCTGCTAGTTTCTCAGATGAAGGTTGGTAGATTTTCTTTATATTTGTGCAATGCTCTCTTCCATGTCCCAAGAAAGTTTAAAATTAGGAAAGAAAGTTTATTTCCTAGTTTTAGGCTTGTGCACAGGACTTCAAGAGGCAGAGTTACCCTTCTGAAAAGAAAGCAAAACAGCTGTAATGATAGAGAAAAAACCTGCAGTGAAATACCACAGATCAAGTATTGTAGAGATATTTTTTCTCAATAATGAATGTTGGAAGCATCCTTTATTAAAGATTCTCTGTGGACTAAGCTGTCTGTGGAGAGCTGTGGATTTGCAAGCTTTCAGCACTGTATTTCAAGGTGTACTGGAGGTTCCTTAAACAAGAAAGGAAATCTATATACCTGTGGTATAAACATAGTGTTCATTAGGACAAAAATGCCCACGCACACATGCACCCCCCCCCCAAAAAGAAAATCAGAGAAACTTAAACATCTATCACTTTATTGCATCAGTTCAGAGTAATTTTACTCAAAGCCAATACTGAGATTTGCTGCAAAATTAATACACCACTTTCTTTTGTTTGCAATCCATTTTGATTTTTTAATGTGTTCCAACCCAACCCCAGAGTTGTTGTGCAGTTCTTGTTTAGAGACTGCTCACCAGTAGCCCTGGCGTTCTCATCTGAGCATGGGCCATGGGACCCAGGCTGGAAAAAAGAGCTCTGGTCATGAACATTGCAGCAAAGGCCATCAGAGCAACTGGGCATGTGTAACATAATTGGCGATTTAGAGCTGTAAGACTAAATACAGAGGAAGAGGACTTGAAATAAAACCAGTGAAAGATTGAAAAGCAGCTTATTGCGGATTTCTTCTTTTTAATTTTTCAATCATAATCAAATTTATGACACTTGAATAATTTTGGCTAGTCCTGCTGTTGGTCTAGAAAGGGTCTGAATGCAAGAGGATGGGAGAGTTCCCCAAAATTTTGAAAACAGGAAGAGGATAAGGTAAAGTAAATTAAAAGTCAGTATTTCAAATAATTTTTTTTTGAACCCCCGAAATGTAAACTAGCTGTTGAAGTCAACAATTAGACTCCTCTTGTGTTTAGAAAAAGTAAAGAATAGGCAGTTATGAAAAGATGTTCTTTCTTTTTTTACATACGAGTTTCTTCACTCTCCTCCGAGGTTCTTGCACCAGGAAGAAACTCTTTTTTGTTGGCAGTAGCTGGTTCTTTACTGGTTGATGTTTCTGTATTTTTAATATCTGTCACCTCTTTGTCACCTCTTTTGAAGCGCTTCATTATTAAAACACAGAGCACTATGTATAAGAGACAGCATCCTGCCCGTAGTCCTGCAATGAGGCCAAGATAGACATTTCTAGGAAAAAAGGTGACAAAATATGTTTATATTAATAAAGTTTGTCACTTCCGAGCCGAACCGAGTAAGATATCAAATACATGTTGGCAAAATCATCTTCTCAGCCAGATATTGCTCCATGTTTTGAGAAATAACAGACAGAAAGCAAACAATCTCATCATGTTTTGTCCCAGGCAGGTTCTAATCAGATCCTACACTCCCAGCAGAAATGCCTCCTGTCTGAAGAGCACTCCCATTCAGCAGACTATATTTTAGAGCTGGGACAGAAGGAACTCAGTGAGCTGGGGCTTTGCCTGTTGTCCCAGCCTTCCCCAGCCCCTCACTGGCAGCACTCAGTGCTCCTGGCCATAGCTTTCCATGCACCACCAGTCATTTGGGTCCCCTCTCTGAGTGGATTTTGTGAAGCGTCTTATGCAACAGGAGGAAGAGAAATGAGGGATGAGGAAGAGTGTTTTCAAGACTACACTTGCTCTGCAGTTTTTCAGTCTTCCACAAAGCCAAAGCATTGCAGACTTATTCAGTGCACTAAGGCTTTAGTAAAGGGATTAATTCTGGCGTTGTAAGGGAGTGTACTGCAATGTCCTATGTCAGACTGAATCAAAATTATTTGGCTTATTTGGTCTATTAAGGTCTAGTCAAAATAAGAATTTTTGGTGGTTTTAGTATCCTAAACAGTCCACTGACAATTGTCATGGGCAAAACATGCCCTGGCACAAAGCTGCCTCAGAAGCCAAATTCCCAGTCTCTTATGAAGATTTCAGCTTACCTGAATCCTTTCGTGTCATATACTCGACAAGATCCAGATCCCCCACAGTTTTTTGTCCCCCATTTCAAGCAGGTTTCATCTATCAAGGCACCAAAATAAATAGGAGCTGGGAGTCCTCCTGCAAAGAAAATTCTTATTACAAGACCTCAGATATTAAAATCTCGGATTTTAATGTCATAAGAAATGAGGAAATGAATCTCAGATTTTCTGAATGATGGCTGCATAAAATAGGACTAAACATCTAGGTCCAGCTTTGAGATTCCAAGATTTGTGAAAAATATTTAAGAAAGTACCTAAAGGCAGTTGAAAGGATGGAAGATTACAGCATTATTATATTCAGTAAGGGAAATGTTAGTAATTCTACTTCAATGTTATTTTTGCTAGAATTATAACTTCTGTCATTTAAAGAAATAATATAACCAGCATTTCTTTTTCAGTCCCCAGTGTGGAATTATGTGCCATGACATATTAATATTAATATTTATATATACTAATGTATCTGCCATTAAAAATGGTTAACTGAGTGCCACGGGTTGAAATTAAGCACTTGCTCAAAAGCAACTAGGTAATAAGTGTATTATTTATGTAGCACTGAAAGAATTCCTTTCAGACAGTCATATAGTCAGTATATGATTATATAATCATATAATATATGATTTTAATATAATCAGTAAGCTGTTCCAGGGATAAAGTGCAGTTTTGTGAAGAAAATTAATATTTCATAAAAGCACAAGGTTGATTCTGTGCGGCATTCAGCTAAAATATGGAGATTAGAGAGAGAACTCCAAATCACTACTTGGGCTGGTCTGCATGGGGAAGATCTCAAAAGTCAGCAAGCAAATTAAGATAAGGCAAGGATCGTTAGGGGCAGGGCAGACTACATACCTGAAGACTTTAACAATTATTTATTGCAGATAAACACAAGAAAGAAAATAATAGGCAGAGTACACGGTAGTTCTAAGCGAAAAATGGTCAGCAAAAGGAAGCATAGGTGTTAAGGATATCATGATTGATTAAGCTTAGGTATTTGGGTCCACCAATCAAAAAAAAAGACCAAAAGTACAATGCAATTTCCTTCCTTTGCCTGATTCATTTGCTGCATAAAAAAAATTCTGAAGGGATAATCATAATACGTAATTACATACCAGGAAACATGTAGCAAGCTCCTCCAAACATTTTGAAATGCATAGTCTGCTTACAAAGAAAACTTTTTCAGAATTTCTTTTGTTGTCAGCTGGAGAAAGGATATTGCACTGTCTAGTTTTGGTTTATCTCTGTGACTATCTACTTGAATCCCACAAAGAAATGAAGTTTTACCTAGTACTCTACCACCTAAAGTTTCAATTCCAACAGCAAAGGATTTCAGGTCTGGCGATACAGATCTAAAAAAGGAAACAAAAAGAGTACATTGTTTGGGGGAATGATAGAATAACATAGCTGTAGCCATTCTGTGAACATCTGCATGTGCCCCATGGCAAGAGCATTGTGGCTTCCCTAGCACAGTTTAATCAAACACTAAGTGAAAACATTCACCAAAGTTAAAGTTCAGATGTAGAGCCTCCTTCCATTGATGTCAGAGGATGAACTCTCATTGAAATAAATGGAAGAATCTACAGAAACTGAACCCAAGGAGAATGGATTTAAAGACTTTTGGGAGAGGATACATGGGAAAATTAAAGTGAACCAACTAAACATAGGCACTTCATGTCCATAAATTAAGCTTCAAGGAGCTGCCCTGCTTTAGAAGGGGCTGTACTGTGCAGTGGTGAACAGAGGCAACAAGGGTGAGCAGTCCTTGCTAGTTACATGCAGATAAAACCCATCTCTGTCTCTATCATTTTAGAGAGACACAGCAAACACGAGTTACCTGGCTACAAAAAGTACCTCACTCCTACCAGTGGAGAAACAGTCTGTGTCCATCAGATCATAGAATCATAGAATGGTTTGGGTTGGAAGGGACCTTAAAGATCATCCAGTCCCAACCCCCCTGCCATCAGCAGGGACAACTTCCACTAGACCAGGAAGAATTCACAAAAATCAGAGGGGAGTACTGAGCTGGACAGGGGCAGGAAAGAGACTTGCTTTGGCCAGCCTGTTTCCTGAACTGGAGTTTTTTCATCAGTATATTGTCTTTTCAACATTAAAATGAAAGGCTTCTCATTATACATAGTAGTATTCTGAAAACTTTGCCCAAAGTTAGCTTTGTCCATAATCCAGGCATGCAGTAAGAGTAGCTGCACTTCAAAATATTGCAGAAGAATCAGCATCTTAGCAAAGAGACTTATCTAGTCATGCACACTGTCTACCCAGGACTGCAATTCACCCATGAGCATCAGTGGAAATACACTTCCATGCCAAAGGCACAGAACGTTGTCATTTCTTCTGAGTGGTAAATAGCAGTGCTGCTTTACAACTGAAGGAATAAAAAGTAATTTTAAAATATTGCTGCTGACATAGCTGTTCATACCAGCTTGCCAAAAAATGGGAGTGTCAGACTTCGCACAAGAGAAAAAAAATTCTGAGACAATAAGGTTCAACAAAGGTGAATGTTTTTCTCCTGAGTAATGTGAACAGCATAGTCACCTTGGATATGGCTTAGCACTGCATCTTATTTCAAGTTCATTGCTCTGTTGAAAACATCCTTGTCATTGAAAGCGAAAACTAGTGTTCAGGATCAGCGTAAGGTCCACCCATTTCATCACTGAAGTATCTACTCAGCCTTAAATTGGAATTAAATTGGTGGACAGGCATTTTGCTGTGCCTCTGAACAAAGATGGATTTCGGAGTACAGGCAAAGACTCAGGGCCCCAGTTTCATCATCATGCCATTCCTCACAGTAGAAATGAAATAGTAGATACCATATTATGATTCTCTTTCCCCAAGCTTTATGGTCAAGGTAAGGTAAAGTATTTCACCTAAACATAATCATGTACGTAGGAGTGCCTCCTAAGGCTAAAATAAATGCACATGCAGTCTGTAATGCTAAAAAATAGGGAAATGCTTTGGTACAGCTTTCTCTTTGGCATTGTCCCAAAACTGCAGAGGAATTGCCAAGTCCATGCCTTTGTCCTTCCACACAGCTGCAATTATGAAACACCTGAAAGGAGAAGATGAGAAGAAGAATTTACTTAATCATAATTTAGTGTCACAGAACTGTTTTAGTAGCTAGATTTTTTACTCCCCATAACAGGCAGGCTGTTGTTTATACTGAAAGAACCTTCCTAATCATCCTTGCAAACTGATGGCCAAGTTCATTGGTATGCTCCAGCCACTCGGAACTGCTCCAAAGGCACAAAGCAACTGTGACTCTAGTTTCAGTCATTCCATTGCTAGGACAGAAGGTGCTCTGTGTTTACTTAAAATGGGTCAAAGCTATAAAATTCAGATGTGAACTGTTATCCAGCCATTCTGCTCAGGAATCTAATGAAGTAGATGAGTAAAAATAAAAATTTAGAATTGGACCCAACAATGCAGAAATCCAAATCTATCATTATGGATCTAAACCATCATTTGGCACTGGATTGAGAGTGGGCTGTTTCACAGCCTTTGAAGTTAGCAGGAGACATGGGTTTGAAAGTCAATTCCCCTGAAATGAAGGAAGCAGATACTGCTGAGATGTACAGATATAAGTCTTAAAAAGTTGTCTCTCTTTTTTAGTATTTTTACATGGAGAGAATTCTGCTTCTGCCAGATGACACAACCATTTGTGCACACTTCTCCAAACTCACTGGTTTTAATGCTCTTGCCCAGGTAGGGTTGTTTGAAGTCCTGGAAATGGCTTTGCTGTTGATATATTGAACAAAATGGACAGATGTATATTTACAAGACCTCTTGGCTGTACAATTTAGAGTTACAACTTGCTCTCCTGAGCTATAGCAGCTCAGTAAAGCAGGCAATTCCAGTATGATCTGTAATAGTTTGTGAAACTGTCCTGGTTTCAACTGGGATAAAGATAATTTTCTTCCTAGTAGCTGGTACAGGGAGCATAGCCAGGACAGAAACCATCACTCAGTTTTATACAGGTCTGCTGGACATAAGTTGACACCATGGGATTTTGCTAGTATAACAACCAGACTAGCAAAGGTCTTCTAAAGCAAACCCCTCTTAGCTGTGTTGTACCCACACAGTAAGAGATCTACTGTGAAACTTAAAGCCATCTGGGTGAGAAGAAAATAAATTAAAAAAAAAACAACAAACCCAAAACAAAGACAAAAAAACCTGAAATAAGAGCGTTCAAGAGATGTAAGTCAAGTCTGAGGTTTTCATGTCTTTCCTAAATACCTTACTTACCTCACCCCAACTGTTTTAAAAACCCTCCCTGCAACTTTGCCCTCACTCAGTTTCTACTACAAGGTTAAACCATACTGAATGGACGTTTGTGTCTACAGGATTTCTTAATCAAAAAGCCAAAAAATTAATAGATGGAAAAATCTAGCTATATCTATAATCATCTATCTACCTATATATTTACCATATTCTTTCCCGTCCCGGTTGATGATTTACAACCCGCAAAGCAGGCTGTCATGTAAGTGATCCCATTATCCCCACATACAGGGTCCCACTGATCCAGCTTGCAGCCGCAGTCAGCATTGCAACTGGCCATGAAATTGTTTTTTGGGGAGGAAAGATGTTTTAATCTGGATGAAAACAGAAAGAAATAAAAGAATTATTTAGTCAAATTATATAATCAAATGAAATATAAAGGAGTAGGCAGGAAAAAAGCAGAGAAAGTGAAGCAATCACCTGCTACCACCCAATAGACTGTAAAGTCAGAGGCTTTATATAGAGACTAAGCTAATTTCAGCTAAACCAGGATTTTTCCTCAAGCATTAACATTTTTATGGATTGTTGCTGAAAAGGCAGGGAAATTGCAAAGTAGGCATTCCTAGTTGGGAGGGAATATTTGGTATTACTTTTTCATTTGAAAGCTGAACCCACAAAAAAGAAAATGTCAATTACAATCTCTTATTACCCGTAGAGTGGCCATGCTTTTCCTTAGCAGGAGATATCATACCATATCTGTGTGCTAGAAGTGGTGATCTAAAACTACAAACAACTAAAGCAACAAGAGGTCCTTGGCAGTTTTTTCATTGGATCAGAGCTGGTTAGTGGCAATTAAAGTTGCATGAGTCTGAGCAGGAAGTGCTGCTTCTGACAGCACTTAGCAGCAGGGACAGGCTTGAGTTCCATTTCTTTTCAGATCTCATTTCTTGTTGTATATTATCATGGACTTTCATAGCTTTCACCTTTACCAACATTTTCTGTAAGAAACATCAAACTCAGGCCCCAATGAGACAAACTAAGCAGATGAAAACTAGCACTGAGACTTTTAAAAACTGGCCAGTGACTCTGAGGGCATTGTAGCAGGGCTCAGTTTTCAGAAACTGTTAGGAGTCCACCGTCTACGAACCACCCCTGCTTTGAAGTCAGTCACAATGTAAAGGAAAAAGTGTTTAAAATTTGCCTTTTCTTCCTCCCTATCCCTCAGTCCAAAACACACCTCAAGAGGGTTACATATCTCCCCAGTCTTTCAGAAGGAAAAATAACTGGGGTTTTAACCCTCATTAGGCTGTTGCTCATCTTCAACCTACAAATTGTTAAATGTGTAAAATAGTATGTGACTCACTTAACCAGAACAATCCTAGCATGTGCTAAATTCTCCAGTCTCCATTCTCCTGGAGAAACTATAATTGCTCTTTCAGTATTTGCTGTCTTGATGTTTCTGCTTATTTTTAATTCACTCCACAGTATCAGATGTTGTACCCAACCGGAGTTATCACCACTGCACAATCATTTATGTAACTGACCTCAAAGCTGAAATGGGTTTCAGGTTTGCCAAGACAACTTAGATTTATTTCCCTGAACATCAGCTCAGTTTCAAAAAACAGAGGACTGAGTTTCTGTCTGAATTGAAAATCTAGCAAGTCCTTCTGGATTCAGTTTAATCCTTTCAAATCCCTTGAAATCTGTTGGACCAGACTGAGCTAAATTTAAACAGTAGGCAATTGTGGCATTCTGCTAGGGTCAGCAAAATGTTCTCAAGAAAGCATGACCATAGTCTTGGTAAGGGAGGGGGAAACTCTGTTTGGGCAGCACGCGTTCCCAACATGACCACTTCCTACCTCACAGCTGAGAAAATGGACCCAGGCAGGTTGGCAGCTCCAAAAACCAAGGCAGGCTGGTAGCTCTCCATGCAGCTTGATAATTACTGACCCAAAAGATTGGCTCTTCTAGAGACAAAGCCATTGGGAGACTATGGAGTAGCCAGTTCCAACACTCTTTTTACTTCCCACTATCTACATGGTAGCAGGAGAACAGCTTTAAATTCAAGCTTTGGAATAGAATATAAAAAAAAATCCAATTGCCTGTAATAAATATTGTATTAATGAGTGATTTGCTAGAATATAGAGATATATTCTCAATATGCAGCAATAAATGAATTAGAAATATAAATATTCAGTTGAAACAAAATTTGAAAAACAAAATTGGGGTATTCTGCACATCCTCAACACAAGGTGTCATTTCAGCCTGACTAGTCTTCTCAAAATATAGGGTTCTCTTGTGTGTACCCAAACAAAATTTGAAAAACAAAATTAGGGTATTCTGCACATCCTCAACACTAGGTGTCATTTCAGCCTGACTAGTCTTTCTCAAAATATAGGGTTCTCTTGTGTGTACCACCACAAAGGGAGCGTTAAAATTATGTAATCACAGTAGCTCCACTGTAGCCAAAATCACACTGATTGACACTAGTAGATGACCTAATACATGCTAGTTTCAACAAAAAAATGTTGTCTTTAAACAGACACGGGGGGTTTTTTTACGTAAAAGGATATAACAATACACTACAGTAAATCAACAGAGAAGCTACATTTCAGAACTCATCCACATTATAATCAAAATGTTTCCTAGAGTAGAAGGTTTGTATTCCAGATGAGATAAATTCAGATTAGATTGTGAGTAGACAAATACAGGCGCGTGCACCACGTTCTCCCCAGGGCAGGAAGCCACCACAACAAATGACACAGCCAAGGGGATACAAACCCAGAGTAGGGCGCTGTCAGACCAGCCACCTGGAGCACCTCACAGCTGCACGTAAAGTACAAGAGGTTTAACAAATATGCTATTATAAAGGTGATGCATGCAAACTTGGCCATTTCTGTTATGTGAAGTTTGAATTTCTTGATCAGAAAGCCTCCTAGAAACATTCCCATGATTGTGATAGGTAAAAGGATCACACCTGCAAATAGAAGATAACCAAAATGTTAACTGCTGTCACTTGCATTGACTCTTTCTAGAATTAATATGTGGTTTGGGTAGTTTCCAAAATATCAGATACTGACCTTTTTTGGACAGATTCTTTGGAGTTCTAAGAATTTTTATTACCTGTAAGTAATTTTTTCTTATTTCTTAATTTTCTTTCAAGTCATGTTATGACTTTAAAAAGTTTACTTCCTCGATATTGCCTACCTTTTTATGATACTGTTGTTTGTATGCATACTGATGTAATAAAACCTACACAGGTGCCTGTTAGAAACTGGAAT
>NW_010321157.1:0-595 GCF_000700745.2 Antrostomus carolinensis
GCGAAACAAGCGGTTTTTGGCTGATGTGCCGTTAACGATCGGCATTTCTCGGCCTCCCCGCCGCGCTCCGCCCGCACCGGCGCGTTAACCCCGCGCACACGCGCGTCTCAAAGGGAAGAGCTTCGTTCCTCTCCCAACCTTAACGCCCGGGATGAGGGACGGGCAGAGACAGCGCCGGGAGGAGCTGTTACCAATATTTTGGTAAAATAACCGAGATTTGCTCATTTACGAGTCAAATTGTTGCGTTTGGAACAGGGACCCGCGGGAGTCGGTGCTGGGTTTGAAACTGACAACGACGGAAACGAGCGGGGGGGTTGGATGGAATGGGTGAGTGCAGAACCCCCCTGAGTGCAGAACCCCCCTGAGTGCAGAAACCTCCCGGGAAATCACCGGGTTTCCCGTGTTTTGTTTTAAGACACTAAGGGGACAGTTGGGGACATCAATTCTGCTGCTTGGAAACCCCTCACCCTTCCCGTTCCCACTCGAATATCAGGGGCTGGAGAAGAGGAGACTGAGGGGTGACCTCATTAATGTTTATAAATATGTAAAGGGCGAATGTCAGGAGGATGGAGCCAGGCTCTTCTCCGTGATGCCC
>NW_010321157.1:776-11349 GCF_000700745.2 Antrostomus carolinensis
GGACTGGATGATCTTTCCAGGTCCCTTCCAATCCCTGACATCCTGTGATTCTGTTTCCAGCAGCAGAGCTCACAATTGACCAATGATTATTTTGGGTTAATATTGCTGAGGTTCTCTAACTAATGAAACCAGTCTCTGTCGAGTCCAATTTAAGGTGAGCACACTCTGCAGGTTTATGCAAAGGAACTTGGGTGACAATGATCAATAAAAAATAGGGATGAAAGCTGAGGAATTCCGAAGCTGGGTGGGACACGTCAGGGGGAGCGATCCCCCGTGTCCCCAGCGCTGCCATAAAGCACAGCCTGACCCTTCAGCCTGGCCAGGACTTTATTTCTGGGTTTCAGTAGTGGGGAGAAGGGGACAAGTGGCCCCAGCCCCCTGCCCAGGTCCAAATGCTTTAGTCAGGTACGTTTGGAGGAGGAGCGGGGCCGGCTCCGTGGGGCTGCTGGGGTGCAGTGTGTCCCGAGGGACGGCCGGGATTAAGGGCTGCTCCTGGGCTGGATTTACGTAAGAGAGATAAAAGTGGAGCCAGCCGAGGACGGGGGAAGGTGAGGAGGGCAGTGAAGGCTCAGCTGCAGCCGTGGGGTGGTGATCCTGCTCCCCATGGGCATGGTCAGCCCATCCCCAGTGTCACCTGTGCTCCTGGAGGCACCGCTCCCCCGAAACTCGTGAGTATTTGGGGGCTTTTAGGGTAAAAAACTAGTGGCCTTGCACAGCCACAGCTGGGAGGTTCTGTTTGTGTGGGATCCTGTGTGTGTGTTTGTGTGGGATCCTGTGTGTGTGTTTGTGTGGGATCCTGTGTGTGTGTTTGTGTGGGATCCTGTGTGTGTGTTTGTGTGGGATCCTGTGTGTGTGTTTGTGTGGGATCCTGTGTGTGTGTTTGTGTGGGATCCTGTGTGTGTGTTTGTGTGGGATCCTGTGTGTGTGTTTGTGTGGGATCCTGTGTGTGTGTTTGTGTGGGATCCTGTGTGTGTGTTTGTGTGGGATCCTGTGTGTGTGTTTGTGTGGGATCCTGTGTGTGTGTTTGTGTGGGATCCTGTGTGTGTGTTTGTGTGGGATCCTGTGTGTGTGTTTGTGTGGGATCCTGTGTGTGTGTTTGTGTGGGATCCTGTGTGTGTGTTTGTGTGGGATCCTGTGTGTGTGTTTGTGTGGGATCCTGTGTGTGTGTTTGTGTGGGATCCCGTGTGTTTGTTTGTGTGGGATCCTGTGTGTTTGTTTGTGTGGGATCCTGTGTGTGTGTTTGTGTGGGATCCTGTGTGTTTGTTTGTGTGGGATCCTGTGTGTGTGTTTGTGTGGGACCCTGTGTGTTTGTTTGTGTAGGATCCTGTGTGTTTGTTTGTGTGGGATCCTGTGTGTTTGTGTCAGGTTCTGCCTGTGTTTGTGTCAGGTTCTGCCTGTTTTTGCTTACAGGAAATTGACTTAGAGGTGCCCAAAGCTGTGGTGAACATGTTGTAAGGGCTCAGCCCTGCTGGGACTAAGTCACTGCCTGCAGTTTTTGAGTTAAATAGCTGAGCAATCCTCCAGAGGGTGGGACATGTCACATTAGGGTTATTTTAGACCTTCTGAAATGTTCTCTGGGAAGGTGAGAGGGGCCAAGGCAAGCTGGGCATGGTGAGGAGCTGCTTGTCCCTGGGCAGGGGCTGCTCAAAAAGCCGTGCTGTGCTCTGACAGGACTGTTTCCTCTCTCTTTTTTCCCCTCTTTCTCATTTCAGCTTATTTTTTTCCTTTTTAAAAAGTCCCTGAAGGAAGTGCTCGTCTCCTCTGTAGAAGCTGCAAAGCCTGGAGAGTCTGGTTGTAACTTCTGTGCTGCTCCAGCTCCACTCCCTGTTTCTGCAGCCCATGTAGAAGGTCTTTGATTCGGTGTTGCTGTGTCCCCTGCACTGTAAGCAGAGCGGAGAGGTCTACCCTGCTCCGTGTTTTCTTTCCTTTGGGGGTGGCTTGGGCTGTTGGTGTTGTGACTGGGGCAACTTCTTCCCCCTTGGCCTTAGGAGGGGTGTTGAACTGTGAAGCAGGGAGCTCCTGGCTGTGCCTGCACAGTGACTGGCAACTGGGCTCAGTCTCATCCCCAAATGAGGGTGACATGAAGCAGAATTAAATTCCAGCAGCCTTTACCTTTTGTAGAGGAGGTGGGGAAACACGCTTGGAAATAATGTAATATTTCTTCCCCTCCTTTTTCTGCTGTTAATTCACTTTGAGCTGCTGCCCAGTGCTTTTAGCTGTGTCCTCCTGCCTTTACCAGAATCCATCAGTTCTGGCACCAGCTTGTTCCCCTCCCACAGCGCCGGGTCCCGGTTTCCCGTGGGGCTCTGCCGTGCGCTGTGTGATGGGGAAGCTTTATCTCCCAGTGCAGTTGGTGGTTCTGATTTTGTGTCGATTCTTTTGTGCTGCCAGGGCAGGGAGCCATGCCAAGAATTGCGATGTGCATGGGTAACCAGCTCGTCCTGGAAGATGATCCCAGTGATCCCTACATTCCCAGCGATCAAGGTAACTGCCGCCTGTCCTCTCGGGAGCTGCAAGGAGGGATCTGGGCATGAGGGTGGCTTCTAAGTGCATTAAGAAAACAGGAGTCAGGGAGAGCGTGGGTGGGAGGGTAGAAGAGCTGAAAAACCAGCTTTTTGGTGGTGAAGATAAATGCTATTTTGCAGTCTTTACCAGCCCACTAAGACCTGCTCACTGACACGTGGGGCCATGCTGGCGGCTTTGAGCAGCTTTGTTTCAGGAGGAGGATTTCACAGTGTGCCCGTTGCTTTACCTGAGGAGGATGGCTTTGTTGCAGAGTGCCTGAGGTAGATCATCTCCACAGATCCCTCTTCTCTTCCCCTAGAAGTCCATGCTTTTGCACAGGAGATTGGGATTGACCCTGAGGTGGAGCCAGAGCTGCTGTGGCTGGCCAGGGAAGCCCTCATGGCCCCGTTACCACCTGAGTGGAAGACCTGGTGAGAACTTTGGCAGTGGTTGTCCTGTTAGATTCCTGGGCTCCCCTGTCCTTCCCCTGCTGCGTGCCGCCCACGTCGGGGGCAGAGCCGGGCACCGGCTGGCGAGGGGGGTAGTGCCATGACAGATGTGCTTCCTGTGCATGGGGTGGTACTTGTTCTCACTTCTCGTGCTGCTTTTGCCACACAGCCAGGACGTAGCCAATGATGCCATCTACTACTTCAACTTTGGTAACGGTGAGTCCACGTGGGATCACCCCTGTGATAACCACTACAGGGAGCTTGTCATTCGGGAGCGAGAGAAGTTGCTGGCACGTGGCAGCTTGAAAAAGAAAGAGAAGAAGAAAGATAAAGAGAAGAAGAAGAAAGAGAAGAAAGATCAGAAGGAGAAGCAGTCACTCAAGCGACCCCCTGTGAGTAGACTCTGCTTGCAGTGCTGCTGGGGAGAGCTGGATGTGAACTGGGGAACTGCTTATTCAGCTGTTTTTAGCTTAATTTTGTTTGCTGAATGTGAAGTCCCAGAGTGACTGAGTTGGTTAAGGTGACAGAAGACACCACAAGTTGCAGCCAGCTTTCCTGCATCCATGGCCGGTACTTTGAGAAAATAGACTCTGTTCCCTCTCAAATGAAATTAAAAATGGGGGAAAATTTGAATTAGCTTTCTCAAAGTGGAGGAGGAGTGTTCCCGGTGGTTACAGGCCGTTGGTTTGCAGGCGGGTGCAGTACTGACTTGTCTGGGCACAGTCTGGTCCTTGAGTGGCTGCTGCTGTGGTCTTAGGACACTAAGGTGGCTTACTGGTGTGATAGGGCCCACCCACAAGTGGAATCTTCTCCTTCTTCCTCTGGGAGTAGCTGGACCATTTTGCTTTGTTTTGCCCAAACTTTTTGCTTCTGTTGCCTGCAGCAGGATCCCGCCCTTCACTGGGAAGAATGCTCCAGGTTGGTTTGTCTTTTTTGCATGAGTAATTGCCTCAATTTAATAAGAACTTATCAAATCCCTTGTTCTGAAGAAAAAATGAACTGAAAGGTCACCGTGTGTAATGTTAATGAATTGCTTCGCTCTAGTGTAGCTGGTACCCAGCTGTGGTTACACCAAATTGCCAGCTCGGGTTTCTAATTACCAGTGTGTGGTAGCGCTGGGTTAGCTGATAGGAACCCTGGCTATAAATATCAGATAAACTGCAGATTATCCTGAAAGTTTTAATTAGCCTGATGGAAGAGAGTTTCTCTTTGCTGAAGGACAGCTAACGTCCTCTGCTCCGTACGGGTAGCTAACGGCCATCCCCAGAAAATGATTAGTTAAGCCCAGAACTGAGTGTGATTGATTCTGTTACCATTGCTGTGGCAGTGACTTGATGGAAGAAGGCTCTGTGTGTATTCATCTCCTTCTCCCCATCCCTCCCCGTGTGAGGGAATTGATGCTGTTCAGTCTCTGATCTTGGATAGACCCGGAGTATAGGAGCTGGGATTTCTGCCTGCAGACGTGCTCTGCTGATGTGCTACAGAGAGAATCCTGCCCATGTTTGCTTCTGGCCTGACCTGTGCAATATATCACAGGGTGAGACAGCTTGGGGGGCAGTTCCACAAAGTCAGGGAGCATGGGCACATCTCTGGGTGAGGATAACTTGGGATGTCAAACATGCCTTGCTCTGGGGTGAGGATGTTGGATGGCAGCCAGGGCTCTTGCTGCCCTTTGAAAGGGAGAGGTCTGTTCAGGAGCTTTACGGGTGTGCTGCAGCAGAGCTGCTCTGTACCTTTTCCACTGCTGTGAGCTGAGGCAGCAGCCTGGATTTTGGTCTGAAAGGAGGTGGTAATTGCAGCTGGTGGAGAGTAGGAGGCTTGTTGCCATCAGTGGTTCCTATGTCCCTTGTTTCATGCCGTGCAGAGTAGCGAGGGCGAAGCCACCCTGGGGCGTGTGGTGTTGGGTCAGAGCTTCTCCCGGACGGTGCTGTGTGGGGGTACATACAGAGATGGGTGAGCTGACGTGGCTGCTCTTGCTCTCTGCCTTTGGAGTAATGCCCCTTGATTTTCTGGATGGCTGCTGTAAAGTAGATCACTGTGTTCAGGTGGGTCTCTGGAAGATAAACCGTGTGAGTAAATCAAACTGCTGCTCCGTGGGTGTCTCGCGGGGTGCGGGGCCTCCCAAGCAGTGGGTCAGCGTGGTGGGTTCAGGATCAGCAGGTGGTGTTGGCACAGGGGAGCGCTTCCTCCCTCTCTGAAATGAGCAGTGTAAGCCGTGCTGACCCGTCAGTGAGTCCCTCCTGCACCCTCCAGCCTGCAGGCGCCGTGCTAGCACCCATCCAGGCACCCCTGAGGAACCTCGCTCCGCTGCGTGGCCGGGCGCCGGCTCCTGCCGGCATCCTCCATGGGCTGCTGCACTCGGACCTGGGGAGCTCGGTGGAGTCCAGCCTTGTGTCCAAGGGAGGAATGCAGGTGAGGGCACAACGATCTCTTGTCAATGTTGAAATATTTTTGTCTTAAAAAAACCCACTTCCCTACTGTCTTTCACTGTGTCTTTTGCTACCTTTAGGGAGCCCAGTGCTAAATTTGTGGTGAGCTTTCTTCTGCTGTTTGGCAGATTTAAAGAAATAACTTTCAATTGTTCTTGGGGGGGAAAAAGTCTGTTAAGTTCATTTTAATAGAACTTTGATTTGTGTCCAAATGAAGCATGACATACAGTACAGGTACTGTAATCTAATATATAATATATTCAGTCAACTATTTGCTGAGAATAAAAGAATTAAAGAACAGTTTTCTGGATGAATGCAAGAGTTACAGTCACGTTGAATGATTATGTATAGAAGGTGACCTTTGGGTCAACAAAACAAACGTGTTAAGTGGTAACAAATTGGTCTGTTAAAGGCAAACAAATAAACCTTCAGCAGAGGTGTCGATTTCTATGATGTTTTTCTTGTCACTGGTGATTTCAAACGTTTTGTTTTATTATAGTCTTGACTGAACCAGTGTTTGGAGGCACAGGCAGGTTTTGCAGATGTGCTCCTGTAGCAGAGGAGCCTCTTTGGTGTAAGGGCCTCATAAGGAATGTGTCATCTCCCAACTGGACATGGCTCCAGCAGAACAAGGGTGGCAGCGTCATCCTGAGCAGCTTCACTGCTGCCAGCCGGTGTCTCAGTGGGTCTGTATCTCCCCTTTCTCTTCGCCTGTCCTCTCCCTTCCCTCTCTTTCTGACTTCACAGCCTGCAGAGATCTGTAAGCCCACCAGCCAGACCGAGAAGTTGCTGGGCTTGGTCTGTGAAGAGAAGAGTTCCTTGAACGCAGCAGCTCCAGAACAAGGGAGGAACGAGGAGGAAGAAAGCGAGAATGAGGTAGTTCGTGTGCCTCAGCTCTTAACGTGTGTCAGTAACCGTAGTGCCTGAAGCCTCAAGGGATGAAAAACTGTCATGCTTCCCTGGTAGCAGCTGGTTGACCATGCCTGTTCCATTTGAGCCTGAGCCTTAACCTGTGCTGTATTTCCTCTGTGTGTTTTTGGTCACTAGAAAGTATCTCATCCTGTTTTCTCCTTGTACTGCCTAGAAATCAATATCTGCCATGATGTATTTCTGAAAGGAACTGGCTGTAGGCTTCTTGCCTTGGCATATTGCTCTGGCTCTGCTGCCTTATTGCCCTGACTGGGAACCCCAGTTCCTCCTGGGTGGCCTGTGGGATCACAGGGATCAGAACTCTGTGTTGACCATCTCCTTTTTTAATAGAGTCTCCGTGGGACAGGAAGACTGTTCAAAAACTTGCACTTGGATGTCAGCGCCCTGGGAGGCAGCTGTGACTCTGAGGTAAGAACAGGGGTGATGTGAGATGGGCAGGAGAGGAGCTGTGGCACTGCCAGCAGCGCCTGGGCTGGGGAGTGAGAGCGCAGGAGAGGTGCCTGAGGGACACGTGTCACTTCTGGGCAGGGACAGCCTGGAGCAGGGATGGGGGAGCGCGAGGGGAGCGTGTGAGAAGCCAGCTGCAGTCTGCAAGGGACAGCAGTGTGGACATCGAGGGCAGGGTTGTGCTTGAAGGAGAAGGCTTGAGCTTTGGTAGGTGGGGTTTGAGGAGACTGTGTCTTTGCACAGCGTGGAGCTGTGTTTTGTGTTTCTTTCTGAGTGAAGACAGAGAGAAACTTATGGCCATTAGGTGCGATGGGCAAGCTGGAAATGAGCTCAGAAAGGAGAGGGTCTCAGATCCGAGAGGTGCCACTGTGCTTGCTGTGGGAGGAAGGCTTGTTGAGGAAGAGCATGGTTTGCTTCCTGATGGCTTCTTTTTTCAGTGTGTGTGGAAGGAAGGCTCGTTCTCAGCTGAGGTTGGCACTGGGGAGAGGAGAGGGGAGTGTACTCTGGAAACACCGTTCCTGCGCTGTCACTCAGAGCCACAGAAATCTTGGAAGCTTCCATGCACACGTGGCCACTTTTCTGTGACAACCTCAAACCTGTTTTCTTTCTTCTGGCACTGCTGATAAAGTCTGTGGCTCAGACAGTGTCAGCAAGAAGTTCAGTACCCGCGTGGCCTTGTGCAGACGCCGCTTTCCCTGCGGGTGCACGCGCTCTGCCTGCGCTTTCTCGGCGGTGATCAGGCTTAAGATGACAAGGGCACAAAGGGAAGTGCGTGGCAAGCAGCTCTGGTGATTCAGCCCGACTGTTTGTGCTGACATTAATCCTTTCTCACCGCTTTGAAAAATTCTGTTCCACTATCTGAAAGGCAAATTAATTTCTTTTAAAGTGTTTTACAGTATTTCCCTTATCCTTTTCACAGCATATGAAAATTAAGCTGTAAAGGACTTTGCTTGGGGAGAACCCATTCATAGTGCTGGGCAGAAACTGCAAAGGCTTATGCTAAAGTGGATGTGAAATAGAAAGGCCTGACGACTCTGTGTCTCCAGCCCAATTTGTCACTGAAATGTTAATGTGTTGGGGAACAAAGAGCTGGTGGCATTTCAGTTCTATTATGAAATGGCAATTGCCACCCAACAGCCAGGCTCTGTTAACCCAGATGGGTGATATCTCAGTCCTGAGAAGATGTTAGTGCCCCACTGGAAAATATAATTCACGGGTAGTTCCATGAGATGGCAGTAGGAAAGCGTTCCTGTGAGCCAGCCTCAGCCTGCAGCCCGAGCCATTCTCCAGCTTCCTTACAAAAGGAGGGAAGGAAAGGATTCCCATAACAAGCCTTCCAGGGGGAAATCTGAGCAGTAGTGGGGTGAAGTGATGAAAAGGCTTCACACAGCCTGTGGATCAGGGCTGAATACCTGTATTCAAAGGAACTAAGTGTGTGGTTTTAGTGTCTTGCTGGGACACAAGATGTTGGGTGAGAGCGGAGGCTGCATGAAAGAGAGAGGAGAGATGGAAAGAGATGCAGCCCCCTTCAGCAGGCTTCTCTGGAGCAGGGAGTGAGGTAACTGGGGTTTTGGTTTCAGTGCCTTTTCCCAAGTCAGATGCAGGAGAGCTTGAGATGTGAGGTTTATGTGCAGTAGATAGAGTGGACTCTTGGAAAGAGGACCTCTTTCTAAACAGCTTGTTTGCTCTTGGAGTTAGCTGTTCCCTGAACCCAGCTTTCTTGCCTCCTGAATTCCTGTGATGGAATAGTGGCTGCAGATGTGTGAGACTCTGCTCTAAAACAGAAAAGGGCTTTGGGACACTACTGGAAGGGGCAAGAGGAGGAAGAGGTCTGGCAGCATCTCTGGGTGCCTGGGGAGAGGGTCCTGCAGCAGCAGAAGTGATCCCCTGAGGTAGTGCTTGCAGCTTGGGAGGTTGAGTACTCTGCCTTCTGTCCAGGTCAATCTCTGGGTAAACACTGGGAACCGAGGGGGTCCTGTGTGTGGTGGGAAATTACCACGCAAGGCTTCTTTACCAGATGGAGATGTGTGAAAGGGGCTGTCTCTGTAAGTAAACATTGCACAATACAGCTTGTGTGTTACTGCAGGGATGTATGTGCAGGAGGCAGTGCTGCTGCTTCCCAGGAAACTAAAGAGTCATCCATAAACTATCTGTGTGGGGCTGAGCAGTGAAAGGGGAGGGATGGCTGAAGTGTTCGCAGCCTCGCTCTCCCCTGAGCTGGGCTGAGAACTGCTGTAGTGAGCCAGCATCCTCAACTGGGATGAGTCTGGTAGAACAGCGAGTTCCTTGGGCTGGCTGGCAGGAAAAGCAGCAGCAGGAAAGTGTGCAGAGCATAAATGGTCTGACGTTTGGGGATCTGAGCCTGTGGGCTCCTGAGCAGCGGCTGGAGAGCTCTGGGTGGTAGGCAGGGCTGTGACTGTCACAGGCGGGTGACCCTACCCACTTGGGAAGGTGGTGTGAGGGCTTTGGCTAGGGGATGTGTTACCCCCTCACTAGCAGAACAGCGGAGCAGAGGAGGAGGACTCTGCCAGCCGGGTGGCTGATGTTGCTGACGCTGATCTCCAGCACCGAAGGAGTCCTGCAGAGGAAGCGGGTGGCCTGAGCGAGGTGGGGAGCGGGTCTCTGACATCATGGTCCCGCTCGCATGATGTCACTGAAGCTTGGCGTGCAGTAGACAGCTTCTAGTGCTGTGATGTGGACCTGACAGTTGCTTGGTTTGTTTCCTTTGCTGGTTAAAGTATTACGTGCATGGAGAGGGGTGTCAGCTTAAAAACCAAGGGCAGATGCTACCCAGATGAGGTCTGGCAAACCAAACCCTCTCTCTGTACCTCTGTGCAGATGATGATGAGGCTTTGAGCAACCTGGTCTAGTGGAAGGTGTCCCTGCTGATGGCAGGGGGGTTGGAACTGGATGAGCTTTAAGGTCCCTTCCAATCCAAACCAGTTTGTGATTCTATGACTTCTCCACTGGAGTAACACTACAGAAGTGCCACTCACACACATTCTTCTGAGTTCTGGAATAGAGATGTTAGCAAGACCTTTGCAGAGCCTTGTGTGGCTGGCTAGTGATTCAGTGGGGTGTTTGTGAAGCTCCACTAACCAGGCACCGAACTGGAAAGGGGCCGTAAGCTTTTCATTTCTGACTGGGCGAATTGCAGGTGAGGCTCTGAAGGGCAGTTTCTTGGAAAGCACCTGGTGATTTGATTTCTCTCTCCTCCTCTCTAGTCTGATGGATGGTTCTCTCAGCCCTGAGAAGGTCTCTCAGACAAATGACGTGCTAGGAGGTGTTTTTTCAGTTTGCTACAGCTCTGGGTTGAAAGCTGACAGCATCCAGTGCACGTTGATAAAAACACATCGTTAAGACATGCGGGCTGTGGACGGTACACGCCGTTCGCAGGATGCAGCTAATGTTTGACAAGACACCACAGCACTAATAAAACAGCGCCAAAGTGGGGCAGTTGTGTTTGCATGCTGATGAGGGGACCTTTTCCTGCTTCCTCCCAGCTATGGCACTTGTTACTGTGAGCTTTGTGGGCCTCCCCAGTGCTGGGAGAGGCGGGCGAACCTTTGGGTGACTGGGCTTTAGTTCAGGATTGGTTTTTTCCCCAAGGCCAGTGGGTTCTGTCATTTCTCAGTCTAGTGTGTTTTTTGTCCTGCTGGAAGGTGGGGTGATTGCATCCTGCCTGCTCTTCTCTGGTTAGAATTTCAGGCAGAAGTTAAAAGTGCAGGAACAGTCCATCTCTCACTGAACAGATCCAGCGTGGAAGCAAAACTGGGTCTACTGCAGAGCGCAGAGGCTGCTCCCAGGGGCTGA
>NW_010321157.1:11372-15424 GCF_000700745.2 Antrostomus carolinensis
TTATCCACTGAGACCCTGGGAATAAAAAAAGCAACAGATTGAAGAAAAAAAACCCAAGTCTGAGCCCAAGAAATGAATGTGTTTTATCTTAATGAGGTTCCTTGTCTTTGAAAGGGACTGTATGAAAAAAAAAAAAATCAAACTGGTCTTGAAGTCACCCAAAGCTTTGTGATTTCGCTTCTTGCTGTGGAGAACCCATGCTATTTCTGGCCCCTGCATCCTCCCAGAGAGGAGGCAGAGAATGTTGTAGCTGTAATTGTGTTTGACTTGCTGCCTAGAAGGAGTCTTTAAAATCAAGACATGCAGAAGAAGGGCAAGAGTCTTCCTTGGATTCTGACGCTGCCTGCCCTCCGACTCCAGTTGAAGTCCTTCCCGGAGATGCTGACAGTAGCCTGTCTGGCCAGAGCAAGGAGGAGTCTGACGGGAGACTCGCTGGGAGTGAACTACTGGGCAGGAAAGATGCTGAGGTGGAAGGTGACATCTCTGCAGCTGATGAGCTGCCCCAGTCTCTGGAGGAAAGGAGCGCAGCAGGGACGGATGTGCCCAGCGGTCCTGGCCAGCCTGGAGCTGCATCTCCAGCTGCTGAAGCCGCTGAGGCAGATCGGCCGGCAAGCCTGGCTGCCACCGTCGACACCGTGTCTGTTGGTGCAAAGCTAGTGAACGAAGTGGGGGAAGAAGCAGCAGCTGATCTGCAAACAGACAGCAAGCTGGATGCTGGCAAAGTAAGAGCCTGGCTGCGTTGGTTGGGTTCGGTGTGCAAGCTGCTGTGGCTGTTGCGCTGCTGTGCAGGGCCCTGATTCAGGAGAGCAATTCCAGCGCTTGCTGATTTTCTGCAGAGTCAGCGTGAGCACTTTCCTAATCCACTGGGTGTTCCTGGGAGGGGCACAAGTGCTCTGCACTCCCGGGTGGGCAGAGCTGGGAAATCATCCCTTTGTCACACACAAAGCCCTGTCCAAAGCAACCGGCAGGCAGAAACCCTGAACCGTGACGTGCCGCGGGTTTGGAGTCTTGGAGGAGAAATGTCTCAGCTTTCGGTGCTGCCATCTGCACTAAGCAGGCAGGTTTTGTAATGAAGTTCACACCAAGCCCAGCTGTCCGTGCTGCTTTGTGTCGCTCCTTCTGCTGTTTCTCACAGCTTAGGCAGAGATGGGGCAGCAGCGTCGAGCTGCCAGCTGTGATATCCGCAGCTCCACGCAAGGATGTGCCAGGGAGCTGCGAGGTCAGAGCGGGGAAGGACGGTACCTCGGGGCTGGCTCTGGAGCTGTAGCTCGAGTCTGCTGAGCACAGTGCCTTCCAGTCTGCACACTGCTCTTCCAGCCCTCTCTGGGAGGAGACCTGGCAAAAAGCAGGCAGCTCAACCAGCGTATTTGCTTGTGCAGTCGCTGGCAGGAGAAGAGCCATGAAGTGTCACACGGTGCAGATGGGTTCATGGACTGGTCCCTGCAACTGGGGTGCCAGACAGACCATCCACCACCCACTCTTGTTTGGTGTCCTTCAGACACGTGACAATATGAGCGCTGAAAAGTGATCTCTTTCCAGTCTAGCTTCCTTCCCGCTGATTTTGATGATTTTTCCAGTTCCATTGCTGTGTAATGTCTTTAAGAAATGACAAGGTATAAAACTGAGCCTGGAAGTCACGCTCTGTCCTGAAGAGCTGAGAGTTGAAAGCTTTGCTTTTGCAGACTCTTACCTGCATGCTTGCTGTACGTGCCTGGGTTCTTCTGCTGAGGTCAGCTGGGAACCTGGGCATTCACACTGAGCAGCAGGCACGTTTATTTCACGATGGCTGGGAGCACAGGAGTCCTTGCTGCAGTTAGGTGGACACGGCATGTCTGCCTAAGATCCTGGTGCTGTTCTGTGTGGCTTCATCCATTTGCATGGTAGCCTGGGGAGCTGCAGAGATCCTTGCAGAAGGAGCAGAGGACAGTAAGAAAGTGCCCTTTTATCAGGAATATTTGAAGAACACTTCTCTGCCCTCCCCAGTCCCATCTCCTACCCCTGCCCTCCTTCCCCAGCCCTTTCTCTGTGAAGGAGTGTGTTGTGCTTGTTGTGTGGGTCACACCCTTAGTGTCTTTCCTGTGGTGTTCAGTCACCTTTTCTTCCTGATGTGATAGAGAGGCCAGATTTGTTTTCCCAGTGTCAGTTGCCATCTTGTTGGGAATGGTGAAGCTGCAGGGGTAAGGCATGTACAGGATGTAACACACATCTCCTCACAGCTTTCAAAGGCATCCAAGACCAGTGACTGTGGGGAGGACCTGCAAGTCTCTAACAGCTCAGACTGCGAGCTGATTCAGCCTACGGTGAGTCACTAAAAGCTCCTTGTCCCTTGGCTGTGGGTTTCACCTCCCTCTGGGAACACACAGGCAGTTAATGCTTTGCCCACCTCCTGCAGTCCCACTGCCCAACTCTTTAACTGCTCAGCAATGACCTTACAGCCGTGGCACGGGCCAGCAACCTCGTCCTGTGCTTAGCAGGTTCTGTCTGTGGCTGAGGTAACATCCCTGGAAAAGTAGGTCACTTAGAGCTGGGACTGTCTTCAGATAATTGCAAAAAGGAAAACAATAAGTGATGTAAAAATTATGCTTTGAGGGTCTCAGCAGCTTTTTCTAAGGGGAGCCTGTATGGCTGGGAGACGTGGCTCCTGAAGGTCCCGGAGGGAGAACAGGCAGGAGGGTAGCCTTGAGATGGGGGGAGATGCCCATCAGCATCTCTTCATCTCCACAGGAAACTGCCATTGCCATCTGCCAGTGGGAGCAGAGGCAGCAGGGCCAGCAAATGGCTGAGAATGTCATTATTTGCCAGGGTTAGTGTGAGAGGCTGCTGCCTCAAACAATACCTTTTGTGGCGCTCGCTCGTGGGCACGTGCGCGCAGACACGTGCGCGCTCCCCGTGCGCAGCTGAGTGCAAGGACCCCCAGGGACTCTGCCACGAGGGAGAATTATCTCGGAGAGTGAATAGCTTGTGGGCAACTTGCAGGAGCTGGCTTTTAGGGAAAAAATCTCAGAAAATCTGCAGCAGTATCGGAAATGAGGGCGGTGGAGGCTGGGGGAAGATCTGCTGCTTGCTTTGGACATGTCACCAGTGTCCTCCCTGTGTGGCATCGCAGTCCCCTCCCTCGGGGACCATCAGTGAAGGGAGCCTCTGTGCTACCAAGGCCATAGGGAATCCTGAGCGTTCCCGGGTGTTCCCGTCTGCCATCGTCCCAGCAGGTAGCTCTGCGTAAACCCCCACCTACCTGTGCCTCTGCAGCTTGGGAAAGAGAAAACCCAACTGCTGTTCAGGCTGCTGACAGAGCCATCTGTCTGTCTGCAGGACAGGGCTGACCTCTGCTTGCGTGGCCTGCATCCCAGAGTCGTGGTGCAGCCTTTCCTGTAAGCCTCTCTAATTGTTCAAACACCTCGTGCTGCACAAGCCTTGCTGCCAGTGGGTCGGTGAGCGGGGATTCCACACTGGGTTAGGATTTTGGTCTCATCTCTGGCAAAGCCTCTGCGTGCCCATCAGACACTGATCCTTTCCTCCTTTCTTCTTTAGGACTTGTGTTTCAAGAATTGGCTTTCTGGGCAGGTTCTGGACCTGGGGGTCCTGTCCCCTGTTTTGGACAGTCCCCCGTGCGAGGTAAGTGCTGTGTGTGTGATCAGGGACCACGAGTGGGCAGAGTAAAATCCTGTGCTGTGGTGCACTAGTCCCAGGATGATGCTGTTGGCATGAAGGCTTTGCAGAGACAAGCAGAAGTGATGTGGAAAGTGTCAGGGATTAGAGCAGCACTACCAGTGCCTTGTTTTTTCTGCAGGGATGAGCTGCAGGTGGCTACACCGAGAACTTAACCTTTGAGTGGAGGTGGCTTGCGAGGGGTGTGCTCGTGCAGGCCCACACGTGTGCTTGCCCTGCCCCAGTACAATGAAGATAAATGACTTTCTTGGGGAAGGGGGGGACGCAGAGTCTGTTTTACTTCTTTCCTTTGGCAGTGTGTCTGTCCGTTTCTTTCTCTTAAGCAGATGGAAAGGGTTTGTGTAACAGAGCACAACAGCATAAATGGGAAGAAAAGGAGGTTA
>NW_010321157.1:15464-15778 GCF_000700745.2 Antrostomus carolinensis
TTTTAAGCATTTGGTTGTCTTACCTGCTTTCATTAGGGGGGGAAAGAGGCTCCTCTCAGTGAAGCTGGCATCTGAAGGAGCATGTGTACACGTGCAGGTGTCTCTGCTTCCCGTGTCGCCTTAGCCCAGGATGTATCTGTGACCGGGCAGTTCTGCCTGGAGAAGGTTGCAGTGCATCTTGAGTTTTTTTCCTTGTCTTCTCAGCACGTTACCTTCCTCAGCCCCACGTTCCTCTCGAGCCCTCTCAGCTCCCCCTCTCCTGCAGCATCTCAGCTCATCAGCGTGTCGGCTGGCGGAGGGTCGGGCTCCAGCTG
>NW_010321157.1:15896-45157 GCF_000700745.2 Antrostomus carolinensis
TCTGATTGTAAGCGAGTTGATGGGCTGCACTGGAGGAGACCCTGGGTGGCAAACTTGCCACCTGTCCAGCAGAGAGGAGCAATCCAGTTTGTAAGGTTGTCTGGAGAATACACCTGTCCTCTTGTGCCTAATAATGAACATAATCAGATGGGAAAGGAAAACAAAACAAATGCCTGCTGTGTTCTCTGCCTTCCGCTGCAGCAGGCACTGTGCATACCAATGTCTCGTCAGAACAGCCACGTTTTGAGGGTGTTGCAGCCCTGTCTTGAGGAGAGGGGTGGGTTTGAAATGATGCCCCTGCAGAACTGCAGCCGCTCTTTTGTATGGGTAGACAGAGGCTGGGGTGGGGGACAGGAATGTGTTTGTTTCCATGTAGTGAGCTTGCCTTGCTTTGAATATATGGGCAAAATGTTCTGTTTGAACAAAAGGCCACCTCTGTCAGCGACCTGAGCGCGGTGTCGGAGGTTTGCGTGTCTTGGCAGGAGCTGTGGTAGCTCACAGAGGCCCTGTGGGCTACTTCTTGCTAGACCTGGCTTCTCTGCTGGCAGTGGGGAGGCTGCTCCTTTCACCCTTCACTTAACAGGCATTTAAAGTGCTGGCATCCTGCTCTGCTGGCACCGCTGCCGCGCCGGGGATGACGGCAGTGAGGAGCTGGAAGCAGGCTGAAGAGTGCTGGAGACCATGGAGATCCTCCTGCTGAGGTCCCTTGGGAACTGTGCTGTGCAGAGGGAGGAGACCATCTATTTTTTTGTCATCCTGCTTTCCTGTGGCCACAAGTCTGGCTTTGCATTGTCAGCGTGTGAGATCTCCTCTGTGGGACGCAGCCTGGCATTTCAGCAGGGCAGAAAACCAAGCAGCTTGAGATGCTGGGACTGCTGGGGATCCTGAGGCCACAGGAGGGACAAGGCTCTCTGGGAACTTCACAGACAAGACTTAAAATCAGGCCTTGTCCCCTGTGGGCAGGTGCTGTCTCCACCTTCTCCAATGCATTCAGAGATGCCTGCAGCCCGTGGTCTCTGGGGAGGACCTGCGTGGTCTGAGCCCATGCGTGGGCTGAGCAGCATCACTCTGTGACTGGATATCCCTGTTCCCTGGAAGATCTCATTCTCTGTTTGGCTGCTCTCCTTTCACAGGCAGCAGTGACAGCCCGTTTTGAGCCAGGAGATGTTTGCTGAGCTCCTCGGTTCTCAGGAATTGAAGTCATTATTTACACCGGGGCAGGAGGGAGGCTGGGATCAGGAGCTGCCTGGAAGAGCTCTGACCAGGCTGATGTGATGGAAGGTGACAGCACTTGCAGGGAATCCTTCTGCTGTTTGCTCCACTGAACATTTGCATAAATTACTGCTGTTTTAATTCTGTGGTGTTTTGGCCCTGCTCCACAGTACACTCCCACATGGCAAGGGCTGAGCTGCCCTGCTGTTTCAGTGATCCCCAAGAATTTGTGAATGGGCTACTCTTCTGGGGACCAGAAACCTCAGCAGGGAGGAGGAACCCTTACTGCTGTCTCACGGAGGGCTGGCAGCTTGGAGAGGGAAGTTCTTCCCCTCCCCAGGTGGACTGTGCAGTGCATGTTTGTGTGTGTGCCTGCTGCAGGGACAGAGGTGCCCGGTGGCTGGCAGGTAGGAGAAGGAGCAGCTGACTATTTCACATTCAAATATTTGCTGTTCATATTTCAAGGATTTGCTATGTCATAAATAAGCCACTTGAAGTCACCCAGGCTGTGTTTCCATGGGGAAACAGCAGCACCCAAAGTGGAGTGTTGTGGAGCGGGTAGTCAGCGATCCCTGGGTAGGTGTGCCCGTGTGTGTGCTGCCCACCACAATATATCCCTTGGCTTTGTGGCCACAGCACACTGGTTCACTTCCCTCTTTGTTCTAGGAGACTTTTTATTTTTGTCCTACACTTTTCAGGGAGTTTAGTGTTACTTGGATATCCAGGATGACATTCAGGGGAAAAAAACCCCAAAAAACAACCAGTCTGTGTCCAAAGTGCTGGGTGCTGGCAGGGGGTTCATCTTTTGTACTGAAAAAGCAGCTCCCAGACCACAACCTGGCACAGCCTGGAGAGCCGAGCTCCCAGGCCTCTCGGTTGTGATGTTGGAAGTGTTCCCACAAGGTATTCCCAAGAGGGTTTGAGACCCTTGGTTGCCTGTGGAAGGGGAGGCTGGCAGGTCAGCTGAACCTTCTGGAGCAGCCTGTGGATGCTCTCTGGTCCTTGGGCTGAGCACTGGACTGGAGAGGTGCTGCCCTTCAGCAGAACCACTCTGAGGTCCTGGGAGGCTTTGATGGTGAAGGAGCCAGCAAATTCCACACTGTTTGCTTTTACCTGCAGGCCCAGGAGCTGGGAGAAGAGGGAAAAGACCAAAGCAAAGCCAGTATAGAGGAGGAGCAAAGCAAGAGAACAAAAGCTGCTGAGAGGTATGGTACAAACGGAGCTACAGAGGAGGTGTGGACAGTTCTAGCTCCACATGACTTTCCTGTCCTGTCTGCCCCTGCTCTGGTCACTGTAACCTGTACAGGTGTCCCCTGTAGAACACCCTGAGATGCTGCAGCTTCTCACAGGGTCTTTCCCACTAAACCTCTCGCTTCTCCTGCCGCCTCCTCAGTACTGTCTCAGTAGACTTCAGCTTTGTTTCAGCTTGTGGCTTGGTAGGCAGCAAAACTGCCTGTCTTTCACTTCCTCCTGACTGCCCCAGATGTGGAGCTGGCTTCTGTTGCCCTTACAGATATCTGACTCTTCTCTAAGGCTGCCAAAGTCACGCTCTTGCCAAGATGCTCTGACCTGTTAACACCATGTATTGTGCCTTGTGGTGTTTAACCGTGGAGGACTTAGCCACTGGCCATTGCCACGTGACAGACCTTTCTGGTTCTGAGGTAGCCCCAGTCTCAGTCAGGGCTGGTCCTGCTGGGCTGCCAGCTCTTTCCTGGGCAGAGCTGGAAGCTGGAGGCTCACAGGGCCAGGCTGGTGCCTGTTACTGGTGGCAGGAGAGTCCAGCTGCAACGTGAGCAGTTCTCTGCCACTTCCTTCCATAGGGGTGGCCTAGAGCAAGTCACTGGTGACCAGGTGTGAGCATAAAGCTATTTTATATCCTGGTATGTGGACAACTCGCTCTAGAGTGCACCAGCTGTTACCCCAAGAGCAGTGCTGGCTTCCAGACCCTTAGTTACTGTGAGGACTAGACTGTCTTGGGAGCTATTTTCAGCCTGTTTGTGGTGATTTGTTTAAAACAGTTGAAATTCAGTGCTGAGCAGCGAGCTCCGTGCTCTCTCGAACCCCTCCCCTCCGCCTTCGAGAGCTGCAGCATGCGGCGTTTATAAATGAATTGTGTCAAAACTCTTAGCCTCTGCACGGAGTTACATATACTCTGGGGCACTGGCAACCAAGAAGCTGTTGCCAGGAAAACTTGTGAACAGAAGAAGCTGCAGTTCATCTTAATGACTGGCTGCACGCACTCCGGCTTCGCAGCCTTGTTCTTCGAGGAGCTGTTTGTGTGAAGGTCCCTGAAAACGTGTTCTGCCCGCAGGAATTGTCTCCTTATCACTTGGTACCCACTTCCCAGCTGCACATCCTCTCTCTCTCTCTGCCTGTAAAGCTGTCTCCTGCTTGCCTTGTCTCTGTACTTCCAAGATGAAGTAGGGCTGTAGATGTAAACGTGCCTGACAATGTTTCCATCTGTAATTTGGACAACAATGCGAGTATTGGTAATAGGGCTGATTTATCTGGGGAAGTTCTCCCAAGGACCTAATCCAGGGAAGGGATTCAGCATTTTGAGACTGATGCTTATTAAATCCTCATCTGCCTGTTGGGCTGGCAGAGCTTGAGCTGGTGGGAAAGGCTGGGAGCTTTGCTGTGCCTTTGGCAGCCCGGTGTAGGACGAGCGGGTCCCGTTGGCAGGCATGGCTCGGTGCCCATCGACGTCAGCTGCACATCCTGCCTGTCTTGTCTACCTGCAGCAGTCACTGGACTCTGATCTGTGCTAATCTGGTCTTCTCTTACCTCTTTTGTGCTGCAAAGTGAGAGGGATCAAAGCGCTTGTGCAACACCAGAGGAGAAGTGTTTTGCTGTAGAAAAGCCGGGTCAGGAGGAGGGACTGGAGGAGGCCGTGGCCCAGGAGCTGAAGGAGGGATCTCTGGATAGCCTGATCGATCTGGAGGAGCCTGCTGCCCCACAGAAAGCGTAAGGGCTTTGATTCAGTCCCCGGCGTTGTGAGCATAACAGCTTTTGTCCTTTTGTTCCCTTTTGTGGTGTTTGAAGTGAGCGTGTGAAGTCAGCACGCCGGGAGATGGGGTTTGGTGGGCACAGCGGAGCTCCAACATCTCTGTAAGCAAATCCAAGCAGCTGTTTTGCTGGCGAGAGTGCCAAGTGAACAGTCTGTGCCGGGGAGGGTGAGAACAGCAGCTCAGCCCTTGGGGTCTGTGGTGCAGGACTCTGTCCTACGGAGGAAGAGCTGTTTGCTTTGCACTTGGAAAAGCCTCCTCCTTACCCCCGTCGCTAATGAGCTGTAAGCGTTCGCGCTCCTTTGATAAATGCTTTCACACCGACTCCTGAGCTCGCTTGCCGAGTGGTGCTGAGGTGGAGGGGAACAACAAAAACCTAACACATCACCCCGTTTTTACAGTGGCTGGGAACACTGGTTGCTTTGAGAGAGAATAAGGTCAGAGCGCAGGAGGCAGAGCTCAGGCTCCCTGCAGAAGCCAGGGGTGTCTATTGCTGCCCTGAACGGATGGTCTTTGCAGACAGGTACCCACAGTTCCACGGCCACGGAAGGTCTCGGGAACGGTGACTGTGCTGACTCTGCTTTCTGTGTCAAACCACACGTCAGCAGATGTAATTGGGGAAAAACAGGCAGCGTGTCTCTCAGGACAAAGTAGTGGGGAAGCGATCTTTGATGTGGAGACCAGCACGGTATCTCCCTGTTTCTGTTAGGAATTGTGTTGAGCTGTGTAAATGTGTGTGTGGCTGGATCTTTTTTTTTTAATGCAAGAACTGGGGTAAAAGGGAGAAGAGGATAAAAAGCTGGAAGTGGCTGAATTGCTTTGCAGAGCAGCCTGATAAATGACACCTTCTGAAGGCATCTCTGCAGCATGTAGCATTACAGGGGAGCACTGGCAAAGCAGGACTTTTCCAGAACCCAACTACTCTTTTTTTTTGGTCTTATTCTTTTTGCTAATGGCTGCATAAGTGACCTTTTCTCTTTGACTGAAGGCTATATTACTGGGGCTGTTATTTCCCTGATTCCTGGCAAACAGAAGTCCCTCTGCCTTGCCCTAGCAGTCTCTGAGCACGATGAGACCTTGCTGCTCCAGCTTTCACTAGCAAAGAACAGGAATTTTGTTCCTAGACTAATGTTCACTTTCCCCTCCTTCCCCTTCAGCCTCTCTCAGACCTTATAATTTTACTGCTCTCTGTGTGAAAAAACTTAATTAGAAACAGATTGGGTTTGAATTTTGGGAGCGCTTAGGGCTTTCTGTTGCCTAGAGCTGGCAAACTCCCAGCACATCTTAGATTGCAATTGCAGAAAAATACCTGGTCCATCAGAATGGCACTGCCAAGCCCTGGGCTGAAGACAGGTACTGATTGAATCTGCTCTTCTGCCTGGCAGCCCTCGCCAGGGTTTTGTAGCCACCAGATCCTCCGTGAAGCGAGGCTGTGTCCCCCTCGCGAGGGGAGCTGCAGCCGCCCAAAGGAAGAGTCGTCTGGGACTCAAAACCTTGAGCCTTGTGAAGATTGCTTTCCTGGAGCCAGCTTGTCTTCTGCCCCTGCCCTCCTCCCACCTGTGCTGCTGCTCCTCACCTCCTCCTCACCATGAGCTAAGCATTGAGGGCTCCACACACGGTGGGGATTCTCCGCGTCCCTTCCCTTTGCCGACAGTGCAGCTTCAGAATAGGTGGCTCTGAGATCTTTTTGGTTGGGAGTTGGAACTGTTTAGGGGGATGTTGCTGTTCCTCTCATGGTACTTGGTTTTCTGTCATCCTTTTGTCAAAGGAGCTTTCTCTTTTTGGTAGGCAACCAGAGAAGGAAATCAAACACGAGCAGTCCTTGAACCAGCCTAGGGCAGAATCCCTGGAGAGAATAGCCAAGGAGCTGGAGGCAGAGCTCGAGCAGGAGAAAATGCATTTATTGCAAGCAAAGAAGGAGAAAATTCAGCAGTTCCGGGAGGAGATGAGGCAGCAGGAGGATGAGGAAGCTGAGAAGCTTCATCAGCAAAAAGAAGAATCCCTCAGGTACTTTCCTTTTAATTTTTTTACACCATCTCCTCCCTGTTCTTCCTCTGAGCCTTTCCCAGCTGCGATTTCACTGCCGGTGGCCACAGGCTTGTGCTGTTACAGGCCACCAGCTTGGAACTGGTGCCGCTCTGCAGAGTTGTGGGTGAAGGAGACATGAACAAGGCTTTAAGGGAGGAGGAAATACTTGGCCCAGCCAATCCTGTGCATGGGGATCTGCGCATCTTGAAAGGAGCAGAGAGCACAGGCTGCCTCGGGGACTCGCTCCCCAATACAGACGTGAGAGCATCTTCCCATCTCCTGCAAGGGGAGCTCTGATCAGTCCACGTGCAGCTTTTGGAGCCCTGGACCTGTCTCTGTGGTTAATCTGGGAAAAGTTTCCCGTTCAGTGCTTGGAGCTTTACCACCTGGCAGATGTTCACATCCTGGGCTAAATGGTAGTAACAGAACTGGAAACTGGAGCATTAGAGGAGATGAGGCGATCCCGGAGGAACTATCTGAAACTCCAGTGCTGTATGTTTTACAGAGGGGCTTCCAAACAAGACTTCAAGGAATAGGACATGGATGTCTGTGTGAAACTCAGCCAGTGCATGAGGATCTGATAGCAATCCAGGGAGGAGAACAGCACTGCGAGCTCTGCCCTCTCCCTGGGGGGATTTTTTTCCTCTCAAGGCTTGTACTTATTTCAGTTGGCCTTGATACCTGTGTTCTTAGCACACCGAGCCAGCCAGAAACAGTATCTTGATGTGAAATGTCATGGGAATGCTGTCTTGGGTGTGAAGGAAGACACAGAAATCACAGCTGAAGGGAAGAATGGCTATGCAGTAATAAAGCAGTAGCATGAAAATACAAAGCTTACAATGTTCTGATGCATCCAGGTACCTTGGCCGGCAGACTGCTTCCATTTAGTAGGAGCTGACTTCATTTACCTGGGGAAAAACACCCGAGTGACACCTGTGATGATGCAGTGCAGTTTAGAAATGTGCCCCAGAAGTTTGGTGCTGGGGGGGCTGCATCTCCCATGCCAGCAGCCAGGTTCTGAGGGCATGGAGGAGAATTAACTGTCTGGAGCCCTGAGAACGCATCACTTGGGCAGGCACAGTTAGTGGGAGCAGCAGCTGATCTACAGGCCTTGGGTAGATGATTTGAAGATATTAAAGCCTTCTGAACCTTTTTTCTTTTTCTTTTTTCTTTTTCTTTTCTGGCTGTTCATTTCTCAGGACTCTAAAAGAAGATTTGGCAAAGGTTTCTGAGGAGGAAGAGTTGCGTGTCAGAAAGGAAGAAACTGAGAGACTCTCAAAGCTGCGAGCCCAAATCGCCTCAGAGACTGAGGCAGAGGAGGAGAAGATAAGGTGAGAAGTTTTACTGCCATCCCTGGGGACATAAATTCTGCTGGTTTGGGAGGGAAGCATCTTGGATGCCACCAGCAACCGCTCGAAGTGGAGGTCCTTGCTGTCCTGAGCCTCCCACAGCTGGTATCCTGCCTTGGTAGCAAGGACGAGGCCCTGGCTATGATGTATGTGCAGGGACAAAACTGCTGGACCTTAAAATGGTGACAGCTCTGCTGCCTCACAGCTGTGGAAATTTTGCTCCATAGGCTGAGAGTACCTAAGTGTCCTGAAGTGGCTGTGATGTTGGACCAGGCACAGCTCCAGGGCACGTAAAGGAAAGAAGTGGCACCTACAAGAATCAGCAGCTTTGAGTGGATGCCTCTGTCCCATGGCTCTCAAAACTTACCTGTCGTTGTTTTGTTTGCACCTGGTTGACAGACAGGTGCCCACCTGACTGCTGTGCTGTTTATTTCCAGCAAACCAAAGCACTAACCTGTGAATCCGTGTGCTCTGTGTGGCTCTCGCTTTCTTCTGGCTTGCCTGTCCTATAGCAGCATCTTCTCTTGGCTTTGGTTCCTAAATGGAGTCCAGTGGTAAAGCACCGACTTCTGACCTGCTTCTCTCTGTGTTCTTCTTGCAAACCTACCAGGGCAGAGCAAGAGGTCACACTGCAGAAACTAAGAGAAGAGTGGGAATCCCGGCAGGTGATGGAGAAGGAGAGCCTGGAGAGGAGGCAGCAGCTTGTTTTGGAGCAAATGAAGCTGGAAATGGAAGAGGCTCAGCAGAAAGAGATGACTGAGCTGGAGCAAGAAAAGGAACAATTCCTGAGTGAGCTCAAGGAGAGACTGGAGAGGGAAAAGAAGCAGGTGAGATCTTTATTGCCAGCTAGTCAGACCCATGCTGTTCATTCTGTCTTGGCTTGCATTGCAATGATAAATTATTGAGATTGCACTTGCATGTGCTTTAACAATGACTTAAAACATAAAGGGAAGATGCTAGGGATGCTGCTAGAGGCGTGATTGAGCTGGGGAGAAGTCCTCCCTCAACTTTTGTTACAATGGTGATTAAATAACAATTATTTAAATGCCCACATTGCATCTGAAGAAAAGCAAAAGATGACTGTGTGTCTGTGCCAAGCTAAACCAAGCCATTTTATCAGCTCAGAATACCTCGTTGGCAGTTGCTGCAGTCCTCCAGAGAGCCTGGGGAGTTCTTGGATGGAGGCACTTCCTAGTCCTTCCAGCACACCGTGATTGAGATCTGTTGGGATCCCCTGAGGGGGGGAAAGCACATAGGGAGTAAAGGCGCCTTGTATGTAATCCAGTCTGCAAGGGGCTTACTGCTGTGCTTTTTTGGTGCTTATGGTTAGATGTTAAATGCATCCTGTGCAGCCTGTCCCCAGACATAGAGCTTTTCCAGCAGGTTTTCTTGCTCTTGTTCCTGTAGGCAGCAGAAGAACTAGAGAAACAGTTTGCAACTGAACTCCAGCAGCTGAAATCTGCAGCAGAAGAGAAGCATCGTAAGGTAAAAGATGGTGTCCTTAGAATGTAAATTGTTTTTTCCCCACACTGTCACCAAAGGTGGCCAGGGAGGGTGGCATTCATGTTTTTTCCCACTTCCTAAACGTGGTTCTGTTCTAGCTCAGCACTTGGACATGCTCCAAGCAGGGGGTGGTGAGACTGCACACACTGGTCTCTGCCATGCTGCTTGCTCTCTGTAGGAGGGCACTAAATGGATCTTGTCAGAAGGGTGACAAGTCTCTGTGGGTGGCTTTCATGGCAGGTCATTTCCAGCCTGCAAACCCAGATAGCAGAGGCACAGAGGAGTGAGGAGGCTCGGCTGCGTGACGACTTGCAGAAAGCAGAGCACAAAGTACAGCAAAAAGCGTTTCAAGTAACAGAATACGAGCGTGAGGTGAGTATTCATCTTGGATTGCTGAAGCTTGGTCACCCTCTGTCCTTGGATGCCTGGTGAGGTCTGAGAGGCCACGTCCCCTGCCCAGGGGTGACAGTGATGCCTTGGGGGAAAGGACACCTCTGCAGCATCTCACTTCACCAGGGTGCTTGCCTTATACTCTGAACTTCAGTCCTTCTGCTTGTGTCAGAGGCTGATCTCTTGGGGGCTGCTGTAGGGCAGGGAAACATCTTTCCATGTCATCCCTGCAGCTCAGCGAGCTTATGAGAGAGAAACGCCAGGAAGTGGAAAGAGACCACGAGAGGAAAATGGAGAGGATGAGAGAGGAGCACCGGGAGGTCCTGGCACGGATTCGGGATCAGTACGTGGAGGAGGTACTGCTGGGGGAGAGCAGTGACTCTGGGAGGCATCTGTAGTGGCTCGTTCGACACGTCTGTCCCTGGGCTGGCACTGCTGCTCGCCTGACCTGCCTGTCTCAGCCTCTCCTAGAACTGGAAGTCTCCTTCTTGGAGCACTGGCCATTGCTGCCATGATGTGAAATGGATTTAGGCTGGGGTTGTAAGGATAAGCTGTGAGAATATGCTCTGTGCAGGCAACTTCCAGAAGTGTTTGGGTTTCTCTATGGGAGAAGATTGTTGACATTTTTGCAGGTGCCTGTTCTGCAAAGCCTTCTGCCTCCCGTTGTTGACGATACAGTCAGCAGTGTGTGACAAAACCTTAGTTCTGTGGGTTGTTTCTTCTTTCTTGAGCCATTCCCTTAATGTCCCTGAAAGCAAGAGGTTTTCATCTGCTGAACTCAGTGTTTGCTCAGGAGCTGCTGTGGGACAGGCTGGCTTTCCAGAGGATGTCCTGTGTGTTCATGTTGGCTTGCTGGAGAACCTCATGCTTCACCCAGCTGCTTCTCATTGTGTTTTGCAACAAACAGGAGCGAAAGCAAAGAGCAGAGCTGCTTGAAGGCCTGCAGAGTGAGATGGCACACCTCCGAAAGCGTCACGAAGCGGAGCTGAAAGCTCTGCAGGCTGAGCTGGACGAGCGGCTCGCTGCGCTGCAGCAGAGGCACAGGGAGAAGGTGAGGAGCAGGCTTTGCCGAGCAGGTCACTGTGACTTGGCTGCTTGGGGATGGCCTGGGTGCCCCTGTCACCCTCTGCAGCCCAGGGTGACACAAGTGGCAGGTCACACTTTCCTGGTTTTGGTTGTTTCTCCTGGTGGCAGAGCTCTGCCTGCTGAGCGAGGAACTTGTGCCAGTCTCTCTGTAACTCCCATCTCTGTGCAGGAAAGAAAACTCCAGGATTCGGAAAATGAGCTTGAAACGCGCACGAGGAACATCAAAGCCAGATCAGCACAGCTCCTTAGCCAGGTGAGTCAGCCCTGTCGCGCTCACAGAGGTGTCCTGCCTGGGCTGCTCCTCTGGCTGCTTCCTCCTGTGGGACTTCTCTGAGGTGCTCAGCCAGGGCTTTTGCTGGATAACTTCAGTCATGAGTCAGAGCAGGGCTAAGCACTCCTCGTGGTGCTGCTGATGTTTGCAGTGGAAGTCAGTGCTCTGGGTTTGCTCAGTGTTTTAGGCAACAGTAAGTGGCATAAGAGTGACAGAGGGATTATAAAAGCCTTCCAAGGCATCATGTCCTGCTCAGCATCGCTTAGGATCTTAGTCAATCCCTTCCTGACTTACCTCATCTTCTCCCTGCTGCTGTGAAAAGGGAATGGGTGTTTCTGGATCTTGGGCAGCAGAGCGGGAGAGGGAAGCACTCCAAATGCTCCTGCGGAGCTGGCAAACATCACTGGCTGATACTCTTGCCTGCCAGATCTCCCAAGTCCTGGCCTGTGCCAAGGGCTGTAGATAACCTTGCTGCTGTCAGCCTTTCCTTTCCAAGCAGCACTGGAGCGAGGAAGTAAAAATGTGGAGAAATGCTGGAGGCAACCAGAGGCTTCACAAGAGCAAGATCCTGCAGGAAGGGCCATGTGCCATGAATACTCTTTGCAGCTGGGCAGGAAGGGGTGTTCTTCCCACAGGAACACAAATACTCCAGCTTCTCACTTGAAGCCAGATAAAGGGAGGGGAACCTGTGTGTGGTGGGGTGGGGGGGTAAAGCAAAACTGACAAGAGTCCTCAGGTATTTTGAAATGATCTTGAGACTTGGGCCTGACCTCTGTACTTCAAATGCTGCTCCTTGCTCTGACACTCACCTGCTTTCTCGCCTGTATGTAGGAGGAGTCTCTGCGAAAGAAGAGACAACAGCTGCTGGATGAAGACAGGCAGGCTGAGCTAGAGAGAGAGGTATGTGTGCCTTGGCTGTGGGGAGCTGCTATGCTGCCTTTGGGGCTGAGGGGACCACACTCAGCTGGGGATTTAAAAAAGCAAACTGTTGCTTCTAAATTGTGAGTGTGAAAATCCTTCCCTGCCTCAGCCTGGAGTGGCATCCTGCTGGGGTTTGGTCAGCTCTGAGCTGATTGCCAGGAGACAGTCCTGTTCTTCAGGATTGGTGTGTGGTGTGTGTGTTTGTAGCTCCAGGTCCTCCTGTGAATTGTGCAGGTAGCAAGTCTCTTGTCTCTCGTGTGCTTTCACTCTGGTATTGGGGAAATTACTGTGAGGGGTTTATTGTTTTTCTTTCAGGAAGCTGCTTTAGCTTCTCAGCTGCGCCTAGAGGAGAACAGGAAGGAGCATGCTAGCCTCCTCGAGTCCATCCACCAACTGCGCAGGTCTCTTGAAGAGCTCCAGGACCAGAAAGCCCAACTCGAGGCCCAAGTGGACTTGTTACAGACCCGAAGCCAGAGGCTGCAGAAATACATCAGGTGTGTGGAGGAGAAATTTTCTCTAATGGAAACAATTCTTGTGTTGGGCCATATTCCTTCAGAATCCTCATGGTGGTTTTACTGCATGCCAAGGGCGTGGAGGTCCTGGGTCCTGCTTCCAGATCTGTCAGGAACTTGCTGTGAAAATCTGTCCCTTCACCTCTGCTTGTCAGGTTCACTTGTTTGTCTTCTCCACATCTGTCTTGTGAGGTGAATAAAATGCTTCAGGAGGGGCAGTAAAATGCAAAGAAAAGATTTTCCAGAGATAGCTGAGCTTCTGGGTGAGGGCTTGCTCAACTCGGCTGTTTCCCTGCCTAGCCAGAGGTTATTCTTGACATCACACCAGAGACCTGATACTGGTGTAGTCTTGAACATCTGTGGCTGTTTCCCGCCTGGAAACTGGAGACCAGTTTGGATACCATTGTGGGTAGGTTACTGGTTAATGGACCTGCAGTCTAATCAAGTGCTGCTGCTGTTGTCTTTTCTTGTGGCAGTGAGCTGGAGACGGCTGTCAGGAGAAAACAGGAGACTTTGAAAGAACTGGAGGCAGAAGAAAGTGTGGAATCTCCAAGAGAGAAAGCTGAGCTCCATGTTGAAGACCTGAGAGAAACTATTCAAGCTGTGAGTAAAGCAGACAGTAAAAGTGTTTGTCTTGTGAGATCTGAAGCTGAACTTTCTTGAAAAATCCTGGCTTTGGCTCCTTCTGTGTGAACTCATTTGAGATGCAGGGATGCATTTTTCTCTGCCAGAGGACATGGAAATGTTTTGTAATCTCTGTCAATTTCTGTTTATTATTACTGGGGGGAAAGGAGTGTGGGATACCTGAGTGCCCTTGGAGTTGAAAGCAGGGCTTGAGTCAGGGCTAGAGGTGTCTTTTACTTTTTAAAAAGTCACAGAACATCCCTGGTGCTGGTCTTTGGTCTGGGCAATATCATGGTGATGTCATTCTGAATTTTTGCTCCTAATTGGGTTCCTCTGGGGTCCTGAGGTTCTGTTTCCCGTACGTATTTCTCAGTTTTTGAAATGTTTCAACTCCTCAGCACTCGTCCAGAGAGCCTACTTCCCCACCCTTGCAAAGCCAAGAGGACAGCAACTACCAGTTTGATCAGTGAGTATCTGTATCCCAGCCACTTCTGGAAGATGGTTTTGCTTTGATTTTTACCAGCAAATATTTTGGGTTGGGTTTATGTGCATTACACTGACACTCTGTTATTGGGAGGGTGCTGCATGAGGCTTGCAGGATGACCCAGGCAGGACAAAGCCAGGACAAATGTCTGTCTCTTTGGTGTAGTGTCCGGAGCTACATCTCTGCAGAAGGGATCTCCATCAAGAATGCCAAGGAGTTCCTGGTGCGCCAGACCCTCTCCATGAGGAAGAGGCACATGGCTCTGAAAGCTGCAAAGCAGCAGTGGCGTCAAGACATGCAGGATGCACAGGAGAAGGTGCAGGATCCTGAGAGCTCCCAGCTCCTGGAGGGCATGCGCAAGAACCTGGAGGAGGTGAGACTGAGTGCTGCCTGTGCTCAGATGTTGGGCATCGTGGCTGCACAAGTGAATCCACAGCCCTGGGGTCGATTCCTGGCTCTGCAGGTGCAGTGACAGTCAGCTGTGGTGTTCAGTCCTCCTGGGAATCAGATCTTGCATGTCATTTATGATAGATGTGCAGCCTTCGTCCCTGCTTGTGCTTTCCTCAGCAGAACACGAGGGTTATAGTCCTTCCCCTCTCAGAGTGACCATAGGGATTACCTCAGGAAGGTGAAGAGAGCTGTTCAGGAATACAGTGCAAATGCAGTATCTAAGGAACAGGCTTAATGAGAACCTGACTTAGGCTTTGGATCATGGTGATCAGGCGAGCAGCCGAGAGCGCCTGCACATGCACGCACAGCCCACAGCTAACAGCATCGCACGGCAGGACAGCTCCAGTTCTGTTTCACTCCCTGTTCTTTGCACCAGGAAGGAGCTATGAAGCGGTCGCTGCAGTGTGGCCAGTGCTCAGCAGCGTGCTAGGACTGCAGGTGCTTGATCATCACTTGGAGGTCTTGGGACCTTAAAAATGGAGAAAGTATTTGGTGGGGGAAAAAGGGATTCCTGTACCGTGCAAATCCTGTAACACGTTCTCATAGCAAAGGGAGTGAGCAGTATCCATCCCATCAGTACCTACGAGTTTATGGTTGTAGCTCTACAGTGATTTCACTCTTGGAACCTCCTTTTCCTTGGGGTGAACTTGCTTCAAGGCATGTGCTCTGCTCTCTGTATGCTCCACTTCCCATGCTCTCGAAGCCTTAGGAGCAGTTCTACTCCAGCAGCACGATTTCCTGTGCTGAGTAGAAGTGAGATAAAGAAATGACCACTAACATAGATTATTTCCTGTCATTCTTGTTTAATTTTCCTCCTTGGCTTGGCTGTTGATCCACTGCAGGAAGCAAAGCAGTTGGACAAGATTAAGTCGGCTATGCGGAAAGGGCAGGTGCTGCTGAAGAAGAAAGAAGAGAAACTAAGCCAGCTGGAGTCCTCGCTGATGGAGGAGGTAACCACCAGCATCCCTCTTGCTTGTGCCTGCCCAGAACTCTCAGCCTCCTCACCTAGGCTGGGGTCTCTGCAGGGCTTCTGGTCCCTGTGAGGGCTGTTCAGCTGGTGGCCAAAGACACGTTTGCCAGCGAAGCTGGAGTTTAGAAGCACATTCTCCGAGAGCAGAATGGTGTGTCTGTTTGAGAATGCTGGGAGAGAAGGCTAGTCACAGAGTTGGAGAGAAGGACAAAGCTAATTGCACTGCAGCCCCTGTGATTCACTAGATCTGCAGCCAACAGCACCCAGCCCATGCGAGAGCTTTGAGGCTTAATTAAAGCAAAAAGCACTTTAACTTCTGCCTAAAGGCCGTTCACATGGCTGTTAGATTTGGCCTCTAGCACACGCAGGTGCTTCTTCCCGTGACCAAGCAGCCCCTGGACCTTCAGTCTCGCTGTCAGGGACTGAAGATGAGTCTGCCTTCGCCTGGCCTGCGCCTGACTCTGCAGTCCAGCCTGTGTGGACTGGCTGTAGGCAGCATCCAGTGGCTTTTATGTTTCAGGGACAGAACAGTGGTTTTTAGTTGCATTGTTTTCCTTCTTTTGACCAGCTTTCAGATGAAGATACGCTGAGGAGCGCTGCGTGCAAGAAGATGGTGACTTTTGATCTCAGCAGCTCTGAGGACACAAACAGCACTTCCAGTGTAAATCTAAATCTGCCTAAATGTAAGTGCCTGGCCAGCTTGATAGGCTGTGCCCAGTTATAATGCTTTAGACCTCGTTCTGGCTTTCCCCTTTGCCTCTCAGATCTACTTTTGTCGCTCTCCCTTGTGTTCATTAGCACCTAAGGCAGGTCTGCTCTCTGGGACTGGGACTGCTCTGGGTATAACATTTGATCTGAAAAACTTATTTCCTGCCTGTAGTGGCAGATGAAAGGGATGGATTCTGTGCATGAACTCGCCTTTTAAATCTCTACCTTTGTTTTTAGAGCTGATTATGAAATCTGGCTTCTGCTGTTCCCCCTCTGCTGATGCAGAGCTGTGTTACCCTTTACAGGGCACAGCAGAACTCAGAGGGATGGAGCAGGGAGGTGAAGCACACACTAATGCGTATCCAGGCTTGTCCTGCACGCCCCATTCTTGCAGCATTGGAGGGTCTTGTCCTTGCTCTCAGGGTTCTCCTCCACTTTGTGCCTAAGCAGCCTCCAAGGCACAAATCCCTGTTGTCAGTCTGTATCTCCACTCCTGGCTGCAAAGCCTGGTTTCTGTCTCTATCCCACTTAGCACAGACTGATCAGACTCAGCTCGGAGCATAACACCAGTGGGAAACCTCCTGCCAGGGAAGCAGCATCTCCCTCGCCTTCCCAGTGATCCCTTCTTTCCTCTCTCCTGTGCCAGTTGATTTGGGGACCGATTTACAGCCTGCCCCACAACAGGACAAGATCCAGTACTTGACAGTCTCTCTGCAGCGGATCACTAATGAAATGAACGGGGTCCTCAACGTCTTGAGCTCTCTAAACAGTCACCAGTCTCCACTCTTTGCCCTGACGCCCTGCAGCGGTGTCCCGGTCTCTACGTATGCCTCCTTGGCAGGACATCAGGCAGGTGCCTCCTTGGTGCCCCCCGCCGGGGTGGACTCATGGGCCTGGAACACTGGGCTGAGCTCTAGCAGCTCTTTCACAGCTGGACAGTCAGTGGACAACATCCTGGCAGAGAAATGGCACAAGTATTTCCCAGGTAGGTCTCCTGTCTGTAATCCATCTGCTTGCTTGCCCATGACTTTTGATTTCAAAGCCCTGCAAGCTCTAAGCTGCTTACCCTTCCAGTGCTGGTCAGGCCAGATCCACTGGTGCTGCTGTTAGGAAGGGTGATAATGAGATAAGGAGTGAGGAAAAGCTTTTCTTATTCCAGGAAGTGCAGCATATGGCTGATGTTGTCATCTTGCTTCTGGAGCAGTTCAGCCTTTAGTGTACACCCCAGAAAGCAGCTCTTAAAGAAGGGAGCAGAGGAGGAGCCAGCCCTGCTTCACTGGAACCTCCTGTGAATTGCAGAGGGGGTTCACCAGCTCGGTCCTTACCCCCACTCGGTCCTTGGCAGGTGGCTCAGCTTGTAGGGACAGTGTATCTGCAGTACAAGAAAGCAAATGCACCCAGGTGCATAGACTGTCGTTTTTGGGGGGGCCTGTACTTAATGTCTGTTTTCTAGGTGGATTCCCATCGCTCAGTGGCAATTCCAGGCCTCTGGACAACAAGCTGGGCTACGTACCTGCAGAGTAAGGGTCTCGAGTTGTTGTTTCATTGGGCTTTTATTGCTCTTTCATTGCTTTTATTTCTCTGGAATGATTTATAGGTCCCATTTCATATCCCAAGGAAGTAACAAAATTCTAAATTAGATATAATTACTGAGCAGACATGTTAGATACTATTAGTTATTCCTTGCCACGCGCTCAGAACCATCTTGTAGCTCCTACAGTGAGGCTGCTGTCACCACTGTGCTGACAACCCTCGTCCTAGGACCTTGGTCCATGGGTGCTTCCAGCCCTGGGCCATGCTAGCTCTGCCGTGGTGAGGTGTGGGTGGGTGGGCTGCAGGCTGCCACCCAAACCTTTCTGGTGCTCTACAGACAAACAGGACAGCAGTGGCTGCTGACAAGTGGCTGCTGCAGCTTTTCTCTTTGGTGTGGTTGGCAGAGGGCTTTGAGCCAAGAGGAGAGCTGGCTTTTGGTTAACCATCATTTTCTCTGTCATCTCGGGGATGGTTTCTGCCTGCACCTCTCTTTCCCACTTGTGCTGTCTCTTTCTCTCATGCAACAGAGAGCAGATACGGCTGTTCCAGCACTCCCAGTTCCAGAGCCGTGAGTCAGACAAGATGAGTATTCAAGCAATGATTGAGAGCAACAAGAAATGGCTAGAAGAGTTCAAGAGGGATTCACAAGTGTATCCTTTTCCTGGGTCTAGTCTTTCACTGCACTCCAGCTTCCCGCACCAGGTAGGAGGAGACAGCAGGGGATGAGTGAGTCAGGAGCACTAAAGCACTGAACAGCAATTTCCAAGCCTCTGTTTTAGTGTCCAGTTCTGCAAAGGGACACAGTGTTTAGCAGTTAGAGCACGAGTGACCTCTTTGCTCTTCTTTGAGCTGTACTTGACCGAGACAGTCTCTTCCCTTTCCCCAGTTGTGCTGTGATGCTCTTCAGTGCCACTGCTCTGCCACAATACACAGCAGTTGGAGCTGGTAATGTGAGAATTTAAAATAAATAATAATAAATTAACCAAAGAGTGGAGAATGGAGGAAGCGAGAGGGAAGGAGGGGGCCTGGGCTGGTGGGGCTGCTTTTGCTGCATCGGGGGCTTCACTATGGGCTGTCCCTGCTGAGCAGCTGGGCATGAGGGAGCCGTGTCTCTGAGATGAGGGTGTCTGGAGACACGTGGGGCAGCCGCGTGGCTGGGCAGCGAGGGCTGGGGCTCTCCTCCAGCTCGTTGTAGCACGTGGTTGGACCCAAGGAGCGAGAGCTGTCGGCGCCGCTAGCGGGGACGTTCCCAGTTCGCGTTGTAACGGCATTACGCCGGGGCTGTCGGTGTCTCCTCTGCAGCGTGCGCTGATATCGGCAGCAAATCCCTTGGGCCTCTGATAGCACAAGCTATCCTGAGCCCCACGCTCCTTTGACTCCCTTAATCCCCCTCTAATTCCATTTGACTTGGATGCAGCAGGCTAAATAAAGGCTAAATAGAGCACGTGTGTGCAAGGCTGGCTGCTGCCCCTCAGTACCCGCCCTGTGCTCGTGCGTGCTAATCCCTTCTGTAAGCCAGGCTTTTCCTTCACCCAGCTGCCAGACCTCTCTTCCCAGGTGCACAGAAGCCCCCTGCCAGCAGCCCCAGCCTACTTCAGCTAGGACTGGATGAGAACAGACAAATCAAAGTGTACCGTTACTGAAAGGTGGGACTTGGCTCTGCAGAGATGGTGGCTGGGGCCCGGGCGGTCTCCCTAACGCTACGTTGGGTTTCGGTGCTGCCCAGCCATCTCCACTGTGTCTTTGTGCTGTGCCCTTGAAATGGAGTCTCTTTAGAAGAGAGTGGTGGAAGGAGGAAGTGAACTTCCCAGGTGGATTCTTCTAATCCTGTAATATGTCCAAATATACTTGATAGACTGTTTAATCCAGTGGTGAAATACCAGGGCTTCAATAAATCAACAGTTCTCTCATTAGTATTCTAGCGCTCGTGAGCCAGAGCTGTGAATCATGGAGGACTCGGAGTAACTGGTCAGGGGGAAGGACGTGAATCCAGCTGAGACTTGGCTGGAGGAAAAGTGCTGGGAAATGAGCCCACACTCATGCCAGCAAATGCTTAATTGCAGATGGGCCAGGGGAGAGTGACCAGTGAAACGAGTCTGGGGACAGAACTGGGGAGTGGCACCTTCTGACTCCTGGGGAATGTTCCTCTCTTTTGGGGTGGAAGCAATAGAAATAGGGGTGGCTTTTCATGAGAGTTACTCTGGAAAAGCATTCCCTGCTTCCTCCTTTCTGCCCCACTGGCCAAAGCTGTGCCACGTAGCTGTGCTGACGGGAACTCTTCTGCATTACAGATGTGCCGATGGCAATGTGGGGCAGGGACAGCAAGAGTGTGGGGTGGTGGCTGCTGCTGCAGGCACTGCTGAGGAGCTCAGCCTAGTGGGAATGTCGAGACAAAACCCCACCTGAGCCCGGGGGAGAGGAGCAGAGCTCAGCTCAGCAGCTGGGGTCTCACTGCAGGGCTGGGGAGGGACCTGAGCCCTTGGTGCCCAGCCTGGAGCCTGGCTGTGTGCTCCTGCTGCTGGGCTCCTGGGAGAGATGGTCCAAGAGACTGTGAAATGGGCTCTGCAGGGCTGGGAACACAGCCAGGGCATTGGGGTGCCTGGCTGGGGCATTGGGGTGCCTGGTTGGGGCGTTGGGGTGCATGGCCAGGGCATTAGGACGTGCAGATCTCAGACCTCAGCTGCCAGCTTGTCGCTTTGCTCGGCGGGTGGCTGTGGTGGTGTTCCCCTGGAGAGGCTGGATCCAGAACACGTCACCACCCCACTGGGATGCAGGGAGCTGGGAGGGGGCAGATGGTGCTGCGCTAACCAGGAGGGAGAACTCGGGCCAGGCTTTCCCATTGCTGAGTGGGAACTGTGGTATTTGGTTCTCTTAGTCAGTATTTCCTCCAAGCTCACTTTAAATATTTTATGCTTTAAAAAACCGCTGAACCAAAATTTGTCTGATGAAGAAGTCTGCGTTTCAAGGGATCCCATCTGTGAGAAATCCTCTTCAAAGCCGTTCTCTCCTGAGCTGGCTGACGCAGGGAGGGTGGTGAAGCTGCTGCTCTGCACCCTTTTGTGCTGCTCCTGTTCCTCGGTGTGGCTAATGATGTGCAGCAGAGTAAAGCAGAGCCCCCTCCTGCTCTGCTTCCCGGGTGCTTTGTACTGGCACAACACTGCAACAGCTCACCCCGAGCCTGGCAGGGGAAGGTTTACATCCAAATAGAAAACTACTTTTGATGAATATCATTTTAAAACTCTTAAGAATGTCTGTATTTCTTTTTTGCTGATTTTATTAGATTTATTTTTTTTTAATTACTCAGCCAGCCTTTGTCCTAGGACAGCTTGATGGTCAGGTCCTTTTCCTCCCACCAGTGGGAGTAGTGCAGGGTAGCCCTTCTGCAGGCACTGCCAGTAGAGAACATCCCACTGGTGTCCTTGCTGAAGCCATGCTGGCTCTGGCTGAATGGGGAGACCTCGGGTGTCTGCACGGAGGAGCCCCTCTCTGGGAAGGGATGGATCAGATGCAACTTTCCCATCGACTGTCGGATTTCACCGCTCCCTGCCTGCAGGGATTGTGCTTTTTGTTTCCTGGCTGTTGGTGGGAGCCATGGCAGTCCTTCCAGTTGGGTGCTTTAGAAGGGACCCTGTGGTTCTGGCTCTTCCATAGCATGGGCAGACTGAGCCTGGTGGCTGCTGAGCCCAAAGCCACGTCGCTGAGTCCAGCCTGTGTGTTCAGAGAAGCGTGTGTCGGTAGCTCAGAGAAATGCTCGTTTCCTTAGCAATAACTTGGTTCAAACGTGTTCCTTTCTCCCGTTAAAACCCGGGGTAGCAGCTGTATCTGGGTTTGTACACAAATTAAATCAACACGAGCCTGTTTTGTACGATGACGCTTGTAGCTCTGTTTTTCTCTTGTTGAGATGTTCCGTTGTGGCCCTGGATATCCAGCTCGTACTTACCTTTCACATCTTCCCCTCGCCGCTCTCCAGGCTGTTTCATGTTTTGTCTTGTCAAGGTCACTTCTGGCAATTTCCAAGACCACTTCAGCTCACTGTGGCTTTACCATTATTCTATTAAGTGTCTGGCCAGGGTAGTAAATGCAGGGGCAGATAGAAAGCTAAAACACAAAGCTACAAAAGCCATTCTTCACGGGGCTTTCAGCCAGCTTTTCATGGGCTCGTATCCTGCCCTTTTCATAACGCCATCGTCTGGCCCCATTACAAGGTGGTCTCGCTCTGGAGCTCTGTGTCAAGGCTGGAGGAACAATCCAAGACCGGCTCAGTGGGTGCCTGGGGAGGGGCTGCCTGCAGGGTGGGCGAGGGTGCCTGTGGAGCTCTCCCTGGGAAACAGGAGATGTGGTGTGCTGGTGGGGAGCAGGGCTTTGCTCCAGAGTTGCTGCTCTCCGCAGCTTGGGCTGTGTTACATCTGCTGACTCTGCGGATGGGCTGTTGTGCTGATTTCTCCATTTATTTCGGAGCAGGGGTGAATTTCCCCCCCAGTGGTGTTGTAGGTGCTGTGCCACAGCAGCGTGCTCACCAGAGATCGGGCAGCATTGGTGATGTGCTTTTCTTTTCCCATGGCTTGTTCCTTTCCCCTTCTCACCTCCTCCCAGCAGCCCTGGGACACCCACAGCAGCCCTTCCCAGCTGTGTGTGCTGGCTCCTGTGGGATTTTTCCCTGTAAGGTGGTCTCTCGTGAAAGATTCAGCTTGTCCCGTGTCTCCCAGCACTGCCTCTGTCCAAATGGGGTGATTGCCACGTGTCCTGGCTGGGGACTCTCCAGTGCTGAGAGTCTGCAGATGTGTAACATGGACAGCGATGGTGGGACAGGGGAGATTCAACCTCTGCCCTGACTTTTCCAGCTCTGATGCTCCTGCACAGTGCATTGCTCGCTGGAAACCCGGGGTTCAGATGGTTGGGGATGCAGGGACTCCGGGTTGATCATAACATGGTTTGAGCTACTGGTACAACAGGAAAGCCAAACGTGGTGTGAGGCTGTGTGAGGCAGCAGGGATGTGCAGGGACTGGGATGCTGCTGCACACAGTTGTGCTCTGCCCGTGGAGGGAGGGAGGGCTGGAAGGAAGGAAGGAGTGTGGTTGCTGCTGCACATGCTGGGCAGAGAGGAGAGCTGCTGGAGCTGGAGGACTGAGAGGCACAGGAAACACAGTATGTAGCTCAGCTGGCTGTGCAGAAATGGGGGCTGATAGATGCACATCCTTCCAAACAAAAACCACCGCCAAACCTTGAATCACCCAAGTTCTTGCTGCGCATGATCTGCCTGCTGGAGAGCCACAGGAAGAACTGCTGGGGGAGGTCTCTGATGGAGACACACGTTGTCCAGGTAGGCATTTTTGGGGACAGGTCCCATACCCTGCTCCTGAGGCAGCTGCTGTGCAAAGAGCACAGGCTGGCTTTGGGAAATCCAGAGTCCCAGCTGAACGGGAGATGCCTTCTGGGAATGAGAGGCTTTGCTGTAGTCCTGCTGAGCAGCAGCCTGAGCAGAGGAGGTGTCCCCCAGCTCGTGGGTCTGAGGAGTGGGGTGTGTGCAGGTGTCTCTGCGTGTGTCCGTAGAGAAGAGGATTGGCTTTTCCTGGAATGCCAGTGCTGTGTATGCTGGAGACACTTGGTGATTAGAAGAGCAAAAGGACAGCGCACGATGACTCTGCCAAGGGGAACGTGAGCCATAAGCTCATTAAGGGGCTTGGAGCCTGTGGGCTGGAGCCGGGACCTGGCAGTCGCTGGCTGTTCAGAGGTCGCTGTGAGTCGCTCCCAGAGCTTTGAGGTCCCGGAGCAGCGGGAGCCCCTCGGAGACCCCAGCCATGCTGGGCACCCTGATGACAGCGCTGTTCTTTGTGGTGAGAGCGTTTGGACAGGTGAGTCTGGGCTGGCCTGGCAGCAGGTAGGATTTAACGCTTTCTGGTTTGTTTCTAGAAGCATGTGGGTTATCTTATTTGAGAAGGTGGCGAGCAGAGTGGGCTGGGGATGCCCCAGTTCCGGCTCCAGCATAGCTGTGGCTGTGCCATGAAGCCCTGCAGCGATGAGGAGACCCCTGGGCAGGTCTGTGTGTCCTCAGCAAGTTGCACGTGGTGCTGGCTTGGGAGTGCATTTGAGTTTTTGTCCCAGAAACATTAGCAGAGGTCAGTTCCCTCGTGTGTCCCTGCACACAGGAAGCCAGTGCAGGCACTCAGGCTTCCCAGTCTGGGGAAAAAGTGCTGCGAGTGTGCGCGTTGGGTCTTGGAGCACCTGGGGTTGGAGAGGAAGAAAAACGCACCGTGGGCTGTGACCACTGGTGATGCACATGGAGGAGCAGCTCTTCTTACTCCTCCTCTGCTTCTCTCCTGTCCTCTTACCTGCTGCAAACCCCTTCTGTGTGCAGCTCGGGACCAGCCTGTTCCATGAAGAGCCGCTGCCGTACCTCGTGTACCAGCCCCTGCCCTGGCAGGTTCAGTGTGTGACCCAGAGCCGCCGCACCAGCCGGGACAGCGAGGTGAGGGCTGGTGGCTTCGTGTCTGCTCAGCCAAGGCCCCTGGCTGGGGAGGGGACAGTGCCTGGTGCAGCAGCAGCAGCACACATCTCTCAACCAAACGGGCTGCTCGGAGCACGAGGCTTGGGCAAGGCAGGGACAGATTTTTCTCTCTCCCTTGAAAGACAGAAAATAGGATAATGCCAGGAGGCAGGATAAGCTGAAAAATGTAGGAAAGGTGTTTGTAGACAAATTCAAGTTTATTTTTAGGAATTATAATATCCCCTAGACATCTCGGGTGCTGCTGTGTCCTGGTGGGTGCTGGAGCTGAGGAAACAAACCCAGCAAGCCTGGTTCCATGCTGATTTGAGCTGCAGATCTAGTGATGCCTGTGCCAATGTCCATCCTAAGATGCTACCAGCACACCTCACAGATCTGGTTTTTGAAACAAAGCTCTTTTCTCCTCCTTGGAGCACTTCCCACAAAGGCCAGTTAATTAATCAGGGCTCTGTAGAGCTTTTTAAGGGAACCAGGGTAACTATTCCCAAGTTTCCCAAAGGGAGTGGATAGTGGAAAGCTTGGTGAGGCTGGCCCTGTCCCATTCAGAGCTTCCCAGCTGGCCTGAAAAGGACTGTTCTCACCATCTCTGCCTGATGCATCACTAACTCTGGTCTGGTTTTGTTCTCTACATTTCTAGAGAGGCAGGAGCTCTCGGCACAACAGCATCTACTCGATTTCTGGAGAGAAAGGTGAGTGTGGAGTGGGCAGGGAGACAGCCCTGGCCAAGTAGTTGGGGAAACTCAGGGTTGTGACCGTGGGATGCAACAGAAGAACAGGCATTGCAGTACCTAGATCCTTCTTGGCCTCTCCTTCCAGAAAATCTGTCTCTGTGACATTAGTAAGGGGTGTTTTGGAAGCTGGCTTTGTGGGAGGGAAGCCGTGTCAGATCCCTTTCTCTCCAGCCCAGCCTGTGGGCTGCACTGTGTTGTTGGTCAGTTCTTCTCCCTGTGGCAGGTCCCCTTCCTGCCACCCCCAGGAGGGCACGTGAGTATGGACAGGATGGTGATGTGTTCACTAAAAGCTGTAGCATCACAAGTGAAGGCCCCAGTGTCAGATGGCTGAAGGTACAACAGCACGTGTGTGTGGATCCCTGCCTCCCTCCTCCCACGAGACCTGCCCCACTGAATCCCAGGGGTTAGGCTGTCCCGTTCCTCTTCTGCTAGGTCTGGCCAAACCCCCCTGAACTGGCCCCTCTCTTTCTCCTCCCTCTTGTCCCTCAGGCTCTGCTGGAGCTTGGTGCTCAGCAAAGAGGATTTGGGCACTTCTATTCTCAGTGCAGCTCGGGCAGCAATCGGATCAGGGCAGGGTGATGCTCTGGCAGCGCGGGAGGTGCTGAGCTCTGATGTTCCTCCCCAGCGGACCATGAGCTCTGGTCACTGCTCCAGGGGTTTCCCTGCCCCGTGAGCAGGTGAAGGTCCCCAGGGCTGCCAGTGGCACTCGTGTTGTTGCAGCAGTGGAGTGTTCTGGATGCTCCTGGCCATGGTGAGCTCCTTCAGCAGGTGTATTTCTCGCAGAGCCTGCTCAGCCGGGGGCTCGGTCCCGCAAACACAGCGGCACGTGCCTGGTGCCTCCCCAGCCTCTGCCTTCGATTTTTGTGGCGGGCAGGATTTGTGGCTGGTGGTGTATCTTGTTAAGCAGGGCAGGAGGGAGCCGATTCCCAACGTGGACTCTTTTTTTATGTCTCTTTTTACTTTGCAGTTTCTTTTGGGTTGAGGTGTCGGTGGTGAGTTTGTGCAGCAGCATCTGGCAGCAGGGTTCCTGATGGCTGCTCGGGGGGTGCTTAGCAGTGACACACCGGCTGAAAGGAGCTGTGCTGAGCGGCGATGATTCAGTTCCCGTTGAATTTCCCAATCCTTCCCTAATGCCCCATTAAGCGTGGGGTGGGGAGGGCTCCCATTTGTCAGCGTGAGAGCTTTATTGCTCTACAGTGCTGGGCTTTTTTTCTAATCTTATTTGTGTGTGTGAAAGTAAGTGAGTATCATACTTGGTGATTAAACGTGGGGAAGCTGAGGTCTTCTGGGAGTAAAGCTGTGTAAATAGAGGGCTTAGCGCTGCCGGGGAGGCTGGGCTTTTCTGTGCCTCCTGTTCCATCTCCTTCTGCCCTGGAGATGCCTCCCGTGAGCTGGTAGACTTGTGGTTTTGTGCCATGGGCTCTCCAGCCTCTTCCACCTCCGCAATGGAGCGAAGCCCCCCACTTTGTGGGTGCTGTGTGGGGAGCTGGGGTACAGGGAGGCCAGTCTGACCCCACAGGGGTGATGCCAGAGCCCCTGGCCCTGCCTTTGCTCACTGTGCTGCTCTGTTGTCATCGTAGGCAACGTGACCCCTGACACCAGTGAGGGCAAGTTCTTCAGCGATCCTTCTGAGAAGGCGGCTGTCACCATCCAGACCCACTTCAGGAGATACCAGCAGCAGAAGCAGGAGAAGAAGTAGACGTGTCAGACGCTCGTGCCTGGCACTGTCCCTCTTTTTTGTCTGTTCTGTACCCCAGAGGTTTGTGGCCGTGGTGGCTGTGAACCTGCTCCCCGATAAGTAGCTTCTGCTGCGTACGCAGCTGTGGATCCTCAGCCGTTTGTGTTGGTTGCTGCTCAGAGTGAGATCTCTCACTCCAAGAGAGTGAGGGCCACTCTCACAGAGGGCCACCTCTGCTAACCAAAAGCCCAGGACAGGGTGTCACCCAACCACCTTGTCCTGGGCTTTTGGTCCAGCAAAGCTGAACAGAGACTTGTTCCCAGTCTGGCAGGGACAGGACCCCGAGGTTACCTTGAGTTTTAGCACCTGTTTTTGAGCGCTGGCTTTTGGAGAGTGTGGAGTTGTTGAGAAAGAAGGAATATGAAAGCACTGGGCAGAGAAACAGGAGGAGGCTGGGTGTGAGAAGTTGGTGAGAAGATGCTGTGTGGGAAGGAGCAGGGCACTGAGGAGCTGCTGACTGTGAATGTTGCTGCTCTGACTACTTGAGTGTCCCCAACTGCTGCTTTGCTGAGTCTGATGCTGGTTTTTCTGTGCAGAGCTGCTGAGCTGTGTCCCTGGAGCCCTGACTGCTTGCAGGCTGCTCTTTCTGTCCTCTCCAGCCACAAACTCCTCAGCCCTTTGTACAAGGGCTCCATCCCCAGCTGCCCACGCTGATCTTCAGCTCAGAAGTGCTGGTGGTTGGTGCCTGGCCCCTGCTCGTGCTCAGCTGCTGGCTGTGGTTGGCATCCAGAGCTGCTGGGGAGCGCAGGGCTGGTGATGCTTTGGTCTGTCTCTCAGCTCGCTGACACCAGGAGCTGTGTTGGGTATCACACGGTGTCCGGGGGTTTGGTGGGAGTGCTGTGTGAGGAGGCAGCTGGTGAAGCTGCCCTAAACCCAAAGCAGCTCTCTCTGGATTTCTGAGCCTGATGGTTTTTTGCCTGTTTCCTGTAGAAGGCAGGGTTGGGCTAGTGTGGCTTGAACTGGCTGGCTTCCTCCGAGTCCTCATGGTTGAGTGCTAGAAACCTGGACTGTCTTAACGAGCTCTGCAAAGCCAGGGGTGGTAACTGCTGGGGAAGGGGAGGTGGAGAATTCTTGCCAAGATCTAGAAGGAAATCTGTGCTAGCCGAGTACAATAAAGATGTATTAATCGTGGTTGATCTATTCTTTTTATCTCGCTGATCCCCTTACCCTCACAGCTGAGCACACACTTGCCTTTCCTTGCTGCTGCTCTTTGAAGCCTGGGACTGGTGTTTCGGGGTGCTGTGTGGTTGCCCAGCCGTGATGCTGCTTTGAGGTGAGGCTGGGCATTCAGCTTGGTGTAAAATCTGCACCTTGTCAAGGTTTTGAAGTCTAGTGTGCACCGAGGTGTTTTGAAATCCCTAAAAAAATGCTGGAGAAATGCTATTTGCTTGTCAACACTTTCCACTGATCTCGGGGAGAGAGAGAAGGGACAAACACTGACCAGTGTCAGACAGGCCTGATTTTGGGGTGAGTTGCTGTGATGTGCAGCTGCTGCTGTGTGAACCTGTGGCTCTACCGGATTTGAGGAGTTAGATCCAGATGGCAAAGGAGGATCTGCTGACCAGCGTGACAGCACATGCAGGTGAGGGAACTGCAAGCTGGAAATGGAAATTGCAGGTAATGACACCAGTAACACCAGTCACTTTATTTGCTTATCATTGAGTTATTCCTTACAAAAAAAACCCCCAAAAAATAATCAAGGGGAGGTATTAAGAAAGTGAACTCTGCAGCCCTTGATTAGCCCTGGTTTGTTAAAACAGCACTTCTCTCAAGAGGAAAAAATGAGAATGGTAAAAATATGCTTACATATTACAACATGCAGGTAACATCTATGTAATATTTAACTTAAACATCTAGTTTAAGTTAAAATAAGAAACTGACCTGTTTGTTGTAAGGAAAGAAGAGCTGAAAGCAGTGGGTAGCACGTATGGATGGAGAAGTGATGAAAACATTTGCTTATAAATTACAGGAAATAAGGAAATGAAAGTGCAGATAGTTAACGAGACCTCAGATAGCACCAGGCCCTCCTCTGGAAGGTAGAGTTCTAGTTGGGGTAACTAAAGCTGCTGTTAATTACAGCCTGTGCTGTTCTGTGTTCCTGGGGTAGCAGCACAGGGACAGGAGGGAGGTCGCTGGCCCTGGGCTGCAGCTGATCGTGTGTTCACTGGCAGATGTGCGCGTGTGAAAGGGGATGGTACAATCTGCACTTCTTTGGTGGTAAAAACTGAGGAAAATAAGGTGTGGGGCTGTGCTGTGCCAGACCACACGCTGCCGTGAGCTGGTGCAGCTCTGCCACGGTTCACTGTGCCATGATACCCCGTGTCCTTGGGGAGCTGTGTGGTGTTTTACCATCCCGTGCCGTGATCCACTGCGCCGGGAGGCAGCGACACCACGATTCACAGCACTGTGCTGGATTCACGCTGTTCTGCACTTCACACCCTGCTTCACTGCTCCACCACAACTCATCATGCTCAGCCACGGCCCGGGAGAACCACACCGATTCACACACAATGCCGGAGCTGCACCGCGCTTACCCTGTGCCGCCGGAGCGATGCCACACAGTGCCGGAGCAGTGCTGCGCCTCACAAGGGTCTGTCCAGCACCAGACCCCGCCTGGACCCTGCTCCCATCCCTTCCCCTCCTCCTGCCGCAGGGGAGCTCGTGTCCTTGGGCGCCTGGGGCGTGCGTTTGCTCTCCTGGATGTAAAAAACTCTCCATCCTGCCGGCAGATTCTGCCCCGACCCCGGCTCCTGCCCTGCTCGCGTGACAAACGCCCAGGTATAAACATAACCTTTATTGCACACAGCGCTGGGTTTTTTTTCATAGAAAAAGGTATTAACACGTAAGCATTTGCAAATTGAAGCAACTCCCGTTGTTTTCAGAACAGTAAAATAGCATGCAATGTCTTTGAGACGTTCCTTTTTAAAACCACCAACAAGATTGGGGAGGGGAGGGGGAGTCGCGTGACAAACGCCCAGGTATAAACATAACCTTTATTGCACACAGCGCTGGGTTTTTTTTCATAGAAAAAGGTATTAACACGTAAGCATTTGCAAATTGAAGCAACTCCCGTTGTTTTCAGAACAGTAAAATAGCATGCAATGTCTTTGAGACGTTCCTTTTTAAAACCACCAACAAGATTGGGGAGGGGAGGGGGAGAAAAAAAAAGTCGCTGAGTCTTGCCTTGTGCCCCTTTCAAAATGATGTGAAATATATATATATATGTTTACATATATATTATAT
>NW_010321158.1:0-15192 GCF_000700745.2 Antrostomus carolinensis
CTCTGCCACCATGCTGAGCAGATCATTCACCATTAATCATCATTAAAATAAAAAAGGAAAGATGTGGTATGGATGTCATATGGACATCTCAGCTGGTTGGAGAGATGTCCTGGAGTCATTGGAGAAAGAGAGACACTTTTAATTTCATTCTAAAGTAAGTATCTAGAAACCCTCTAAAAACCGTCTCTGCTCAATGATTTCAGTATGATCCTTTGAAAGTGTATTTTGCTTTATACAGGATTGACTGATGGCTCAGGTCATACTACCACCCAGCTTTACTGACAACTGTCCAGTGTTTGGATACTTGCATGTTGTGGGAATATCAGAATGTGTTAGGTTCTGAGTGCAATGAACATTACCCATATACACAGTGTGCTGCTGTCACCAGCCATTCATCACTGACAAGGGAAGCTCCACAAACAGGTCTGGAATTAAAATGGAGTGAAACTATCCATGGCCAAGCTCCTTTTCTGGCATCACTTCCACCTACAATCCTTGTTCCATTGTTCTGAGTTATCAGGTGTTTTCCACAAGCTAAAAATAAAATAAAATAAAATAAAAAATTATAAATTGTAAGATTTTTATAGCATGTGTTATTAGACTATGTGTTGGGTTTGTGTGTGTGGGGGAGCTGATTTTTAGGTAGTGGGGGAAGGGCCACCTTGTGAGAGGGAAAAAGTCCCCCAGCTCCAAGGTGGAGCCCCCCCCAACCCAGGCTGGGCCAATGAGCACCAGAGAAACACCTCTGTGAATCCATATTTGTGAGGGGAAGGACTGTCCTGGAAAGAAGAAGGTGGTGGTGAACCTGGAGGAGAAGCCATTGACCTAACAAAAGACAACTGTTGGCCAAAAAAAAGGACAGACAGACACAGAGAGAGCTTCGTTGCCAGAGGAAAGAGGAGGAGGGGGAAAGACAGAGACTCATACCCAGTTCTACCACATGGGGTAGGAGAAGACGAAGTCCCCTGCAGCCCGTGGAGATTCAGCGGCAGAGCAGAGACCCATGTGTAGGCCATGGAGGACTCCACACTGGAGCAGAGAAGTTGAGCCTAAGGGCAAGTGTGACTGGAATTGGGACCCTGAATGTTGCTCGCTGCCAGAGTGGAGAGTGGACCCCCAGAGTGGGGGGTGAGGCTGCAGCCTATGGATGTCCCCATGCTGGAGCCAGGAGCTGAGCCAGAAGAGGTCCGTGACTCCATGGGAAGCTCGTGTTGGAACATCTTGTTCCTGGACTTTCATGCCAGGCAGAGCGGCAGAGGTGAACTGACTGCAACCCCCATTCCCTGCCCCCTGTGCTGCTGGGGGAGGTAGAGAAATCGGGAGTAAAGTGATTTGAGCCCTGGAAGAAGGGAGGGGTGGGGGAAGGTGTTGTAAGATGTGGTTGTTATGTCTAGTTAGATGAATGACAATGAATTAAATTGATTTTTCTTCCCCAAGTTTGAGTCTATTTTGCCAGTGACCATGACTGGTGAGTGAGCCGTCCCAGTCCTTCATTCCTAATCCTGTGCCCCCTTTGTTGTGACTCCCATCCCATCTCACCGGGTTGGAGGAGTGAATGCTGGACCGCATGGTCCTACTATGGGTCAAACCACCACAGACTACTATTGGAAAAATAGGCTGTGTAGTATCTGAACTGCTATTCAAAAATGCTATTACTGTGGAAAAAAATTTGGTGTTTTATAGCTGAAATCAAGATGCCACTTTATAACTTGGATTTAGATGTGTTCTTTCCTTCTGGATTTTTTATATATGTGTTTTCAGTATAGACCCATCTCCCGTGTATACTTAACCCTGAATACAAGTGAAGACTGTAAATTTTGCTCTGTTTATATCATTACGAGTATAGCTTTTATAGTCCATTTCCCAACCTTTCAATTCAAACTATAAACATTAGGCTTTATGGACTGAACAATTTGATTTCTGTGTGAAATATTCCCAGGCTATGTGTACTTACGTTTAACGTTGCACTGCAGATGAGCCACGAGGTTGTTCGAACAGTGTTCTCTAGAATGAAAGTGCAATTAACTCACAAGTATCTACGTACAAGGTAACACTAAATAACGACCAAATATACATACATACACATATATATAAATGTATATAAGCATATGCATACATATATATATATAAGTACATTAGTTTACCAGTCTCAAACTGTTAAATATGATATTCTGTCCACATGTTTTGATTATATTTTAATTATAAATAGACATTATATTACATATAATATTAAATGTACATATTCCTCTTCAATGGTCACTTAATTAGTGTATGTTGTAGAAAGAAAAGTAGAATCCTCTTGTGTTTTAGGAAAGTGAGTCATCTGGCTGTGACAGATTCTCAATAAAATTGTAACTGCATATGGTATTTTTTCTACCTTTTGAGATGTTTTCAATACCTTACCACTAGGGATCAGTGTGACCAAAGAATTTAAGAGGCTAGTTTAATATCACTGTATCTTTTTACTAATGCACTGTAAAATATATAGCTACATATACAGGGTTAGAAATAATTTAGCAGAGATATAAAACCAGAGCCTGAAGAGCACAAGACCACAGATCAAAACTGCTCAAGCATTTCTGATACCCAGAGGTTTTAAGATTATCTTCATAGCTTGTAGTGAATCCGAACACTTGGGACAGTGTGTGTGCTAGCAATTTAAATCTGATACGCACATATCAGGGAGGAAAAAACCTAGGTCTGCCAATGGCTTGCTTACAGTATGCATTTCCACATCATTTTTAAACAGAAAAAAGGGAAGGGTACTTTAAACGTGGTATGGTATTTTGTATCCCTCACTATGTTTGCTCTAAAATTTTATATCTGTTGTGAGGGAAATAATGCCTGACATGACCCAGCATTTTTGAAATGGCATAGTGTTGCAAGAAGGGCAAGTGGGAACTATAACCACCTCTCAACTCCCAAGTTAAATCTTCACTACAGAGAGGGGAAGAATGAGATATGCCTCCAGCCCTGAATAGTCTCACATAGCCATTTTCCACTCCAAGATAGATGCGTAATTTTAAAGCTGCAATTTAAAAAGTGGAAACCAAATTCTGTAATTTGTATTAAAATCTGTATTGACTTCATAAGGGTGTCCCTTGGTAGTGAGACAAACATCAAGGAGAAATGTATAAACTCACAGGAAACCAATACCAACTTTTGCATAGATTTCATAGTGACTAAAGATGCTTGAACAAGCTCCCTCCATAGGCCTTAAAAAGACTGGTCAGTGGTACTTTATATTAGCTCCATTATCCAGTCCTTCACTTCCTCTTAGGTAGATGCATAAATTGGCTCAACTAACATCCAACATGTCAAATTTGTCCCCATTTTTTTTTTTTTTTTTACATTGAAGCAGGGAGTTGCATGTAATGAGTGTCTTTGTCTTACCACCAGTACCTACTAATTGCTTTAGTAGAAATTACCTCGTGGGCCTCGGCTTTTTCTTCTTTCTGAAGCTATCTCGCAGTATGAAAACTACTTCCTTGCCTGCACTTCAATTTACCAGACCTCCACTGCCTCTTGGTCAGCACAAAAGAATCCAAAAGGCAACAGAGGTATTGCATGTGCTGAATACACGTCCTGTGTGCCTCTCTGAGTGTCATCAATAGAGCAGCATGCCAGGCAGAAATCTGGAGTAGTTGAGACATGTATGAGTGTGATCTTCAGCTGGGACTGGCAAGAGCAATTATGCCTGTGGAATCTGCTCACATATATCTTCAAGGCAGGATTTTGCTGTTGCAAAGCTGTCCTGCCAAGAAATACATTTACCTAAGGGCATCAGAGAATAGTTTTGCTGTCTCTACCACCACAGCTTTCAAGTCCTGTTATATGTTTCCTCCTATGATAAAATGGTAGTTACACTTAAATAAGACCAAAGACAATGTGAGAAATAAATTTTATAATTTGATTACCAGTTAATTAATTTTTTTTTTAAATTATCAAATTTATATGTTCTTTCTGTCATTCATTATATGTACAAGAAAAGTGTGTGAACTTGTAATGGTGTCACCCTGTAAAATGATTCCTATCAGCTGTCCAGAAGAAACATGGTAGAAGATACTTATTTCTGCAACAGCAATACAACTAAGATGAATGAACTTACTCCATTTTCTCCTGCATAATCACTTTTTAATGTTTAATAGATATTAAGAGAAGTCATCTTTGAATCATTACTGCTCTTTAAGATCTTTGTGGCAACACCAGTTTAGACATACACTCAAGAAAAAAAGAAAAATAGCTTGCAATGATATCCATTAGTTTAAGACACCTTCACCACCACTGAGAATAATAAATGTAATGTTTGGGATGAACAGAGTATAATTAGAACATAAAATTTCTCTCTCTCTCTCTTTTTTTTTTTTTTTTTTTTTAACTGTGCATAAAATACACTGTAGCAAATTAAGAATTCTCTCCTGCTTTGTTACTATGTGGTAAGTTTATAAAAGAAACCTGAAAGAAGGTGGATTCTTGCCATCCTCAACATGGTTTCTGCATTTAGCAATTAGACAGTAATTTTCTGCCTCTGTGGTTTTGGTAGGATTCCAGGAAAATATGGATAACAAACCCTCCTATAACCAGAAAGGCATTAATTGTAGTAATGATAAATGTATTTTTTTTATTTGATTATGCCAAGATTTTCTGCTTTTGAAGGTGTACTGTAACTCCTAGAATTTCCTGAGAATATAATCCTCTGCTAATATTACATTTTCATTTAATCTGCAAGAAACTACTAGATTGTAGTAGTTGAGAATCACTTCAGCTATTATTTGGACTGAGAAAGATTAGAATATAATTGAATGTATTCTGAGGATCATCTCATCTAATGATTCATTTCTATGTATGGAGAAAATCCAGAAGTAATTTTTAAGTGGCACTAATTTGTCTAAATATAGATACCTGTCTGTGGATTGCTTACTTTAACAATCCACATAGTCCTAAATCTGTATCAATAAAGTCAATGGATTATAGAGTGTGACTCTTCATAATTCAAGAGATGACTTGATGGATCGCGATTTGGAGTGCTTATTTTTCTCTATTGATTACAGAGAGAAACTAGTGGGATAACTACTATATAACCATGGGTCAATGCCACTCCATTTTAATTCTTCTGCTATATTATATATTCATAATTTAGAGATTTCTAAGTAAGAAATGTTTTGTAAAAATAGCAGTATTTATTGTTTCTACAGTTATAAAGACCTCACTTAAGATTGTACTGAATGCCAGCTAAGAATGTAGCAAACATCTCTCTCATTTTAAATTTAAAATAGATGGACAAGAATGCAAGGGGGAAGAGTGAGTTGCCCAGTGTTACACAGAACTCAGTGGTAGACAGAGAATAAAACCTAGGTATGTTTATAGTCATACAGAAACATGTAAACTTGAGCTGGAAATTAGTGTATAAACGATCACCACCATACTTCAAGTTATCCTTTGTATGAGGAAGAAACCTACCTACCTTTTAGTAAATGTTAGGCTGTGGTTAGCTGCTTTGGTGATGTGGACAAATGGGCCATCTCCAGTGAATAATACAGTTGATGACATATTTACATCCCTGGAAGGAAAAGACACACATGCATACATGCATATTTTTAGATGTTAATCCTGTTCGACCAGTGGAGGAACATTTGGGAAATTATTATGCTGGTGGAATAAACTGCATATTTTTTTTCCTGAAATAATGACTATTTATCAGGAGATTTTTGAGGCTTGAAACTCACATGGATTAAAATGCAACTCACATACTTTCAGTCTTACTTGTTCTTCTAGGATTTCTAATGCTACAATAATATTGAAAGCAACAGCAATTAATTATTTTAATAGCAGTAAATTATCAGTTTCTGGTCTTCTGTGCCACAATGAAGTGTTGGCAGTACCAATTATAAAATGTATGGAGCTAAAACTTAGGATGCAAAATGGAACGGTAATAGCTGAACAGGCTTGGAACATATACCCAATATACATATTTGCTTTCTCTTGAGAAAATGTTGGGAAAAAAGATAATTTTGGTCAGAGTACACAATTTTTTGGAGGGTTGACAGCCTACTCCCATGTGACCCTTTAGCCATACCTATCTCAGTAGCAATAAGAGAACCATTTGTGTAGGTTTAATACACAGGGAGCACCTGTGTATTGAAGAAGTACCATCTCTTCTCTTCAAGTGCAGCAAATCTCATTCTCTTGGGAACTAGGAAGTATAGAATCTGCCTGCAAATCTGCTGTGTATGGAGAGTAAGGCTATGTATAGGAGAAAGGAAGTGTTCAATAGCCCTGCTGTGCCACTAGAACTGTATGACTCACCCTACTGAAAAAGTCATTACTGCACGTTTCTCTAGCTATATGTACAGCCTAGTGTCCAGACTTTTTTCAATATAAAACACTCCTATACTAATATGTACTTCAGAGATTCCCCCAGAACCCCAACTTGACTTTTTAGACAGTCTGGGAGAGTAGTAAAGTGCCAATCCAGGTAGGCAGAGTAGAATTCTACGATTAGACCAGTTTAATCACTGAGCTAAGATAAGTTTAAATGTGTATAAAAGCCACTAAGTCGTTTCTTGAGCAGGAGATTTTACCAATGTAAAAAATGAACATGCTACCAGGAAAAGCTTAGAGTATGTACATTTATGGGTATTGCTGGCTTACATTTTCCATGGCACATTGTACCAGGAAATTTCAACTGAATGCATGTGTGCTTTACTAGATTACTGTAACTGACTTCTAATAGGGCAAACACTATAAACCTTAAAGGTCAAGGCTTGTGAAGGTCTCTCATCTCACCTCAGCATCTTTCTTGGGCTTTTCCAGAAAAGACGGAGCAAACTATTTCCCACTCTTCTGTTTTTTTTTGTTTTGTTTTGTTTGGTTGGTTTTTTTTTAAGAAATGATGAAATTTCTGGATTACAGTTTGGAAGTTTTCTGAGCTTCTCAGTAACCACAGAGGCTTTATTAAGCTTCCCCAGCTTAAAATAAAATAAATAAAATTTAAAAAAATAAAATCTAAGCCCTTTTTTGAGATAACCATTGTTAATTTAATTGGTTTCTTAGTGTGCTGAAGAACACACAACTGGAAATCTTGAAGCTTTATGAGTGACCAGAAAAATCAATCTGCTACTCTTTTAATTAATGGTAAATTGTAAATGATGAGAGTAATGGTAAATTATGAGGGTTAAGCATTTCTGTACGTATAAGAAATTATAGGTTTTTCCTGGAGATACTCAGTTTATTCACAAGAATACAGTTTGTTCTACAGGTCCAGAAATGCAGTGTCACATCTCTTTAGTTTCTGTTAGTGGAAATGATCTTTTAGAAATCTTGCAGGTTGTGATAAAAATGGCCTTTAAAAAGCTAACCTAGTAGTTCAGTAACCCTCATTCCATTGAACATGCTCACTAGGCAAAACTTACAGAAAATTTAAGAGAATAGTCTTAGAAGTTTCTTAAACAGAGCTGCAGAGATATCTGTGCAGTAAATTCCTCAAATATTATTGGTCCTCTTGTACCTGCATACTCTGTGGATCACTATGATTTCAGTTTCTAACTCTGTCACAGATGTGCTCAGTAACAATAAGCAGTAACATATGTTAGGAAAGATTTAGATGATGAAGTATCAAGCTGAAAAAAATATTCAGAATAAGGACAGAAGTGCAATTGTCTGATAGCTACAATTCTTTTACCTGGTAAAAAGAAGAAAAAAAAAACCAACAACAACAAAAAAAGCCCAAGGCATTTCTTATTTTCTTATTTGAAGAAAATATGTTCACACATTTTGTAATCAATTGTTTAGTTCTCACTCTGTGAGATGTTTGCAGTTTGTTTAATTTGTGTTTGAGTCACACATCAGGTTTCTGTTTCATCCACTGATTTTCTGACAAAAAAACAAACAATGAAGAATAGTAGTAAATTACAAATAGCAAATTTCTTTGGCATATAAAAGCTTTGCTCACATGTTGACTCACATAAAGAGCTGTTGTTTTCTAAATGCTTGTGTGCACACAGTTTTTTATACGAAAATTTGCAAATGATAAATAAAAGTAACCTCTCTATACTTTCTGGATTTGAAATGAAGCTTCTTATGCAATGGGTTTAAGCCACGCTTACTAGCAGTATCTCATCCTAATTGAAGTTGTGGTCCTACAAATAAAAAAAAATAAATGAATTGAGACTCTTCCTGTGGCTTTCAGGTCAAAATGCACATTATTATTTGGTGACAACTGACAAGAAATTAAGTCTATCACCAAATTATGAAGACCGTCCTAATTCTGGTCCTCAACGCTGTAAACATAACCTGGATACACTGAGAATCATGTTCTTTCTTACATTCATCACATGACTGTAATTGGCTTTACAGCAGAGTAAGATCATACTATCTATTAACCTAATTTAACCATTAGAATAAAAAATTATGCATCAGAATAAAAATTTTCTGTGCATAATTTTTGGGGGATCATTTCCACCCCTTTCAGGCCACACGTTATGTTCTCAGCACACTGGAGAACCTGGGTCTGACAAAGACAGGATTTTCTGAGGTGTCTCAAGGAGCTAGGCATGTAGCTACTACTGACCATTCAGAAGTGGGGAGGATGAAAAGCTAATAATTGACCTGGAAATCTCAAACAAAACATTGCATTCCAATGAATTCGTTTCCTTCTCAAGAATTTTGTGAGTTCATGAGAAAAATAGACTGCAAGGTTGAGAGCAAGTCCTAAACTCTCAGTCCTTGTTGATTTTTTTAGTATGGCAAAATTGCAAGGTCTACCAGCATTCCTGGGCACAATTCAGTAAAGACCCAGCTGGTTCTGGTCCCAGAGAAGACCAGTAGAAGAATGGTGAGAAGCTCAGTGTATGCTTTTGTCGGTTCAAGGTAAAACAATGCTAACAATACTTAGAGTTTAACAATGTTGTCAGATGCACACAGTTACAAGTGCAAGCTGAGCAAAGGATCTTGTTCATGTTTCTCAAAAGCATCAATTTGTGTACCTTGCACTCCAGACCCATGAAGAATATTTGTAAATTATTTGCCTAAGCTATATTCTGTAGATGAACACACAGGCATGCCTCCAGAGTTGCTTCCTGTTTGGCACATGTCACAAATGTGACAGTCACACACTGGAAAAATGCAGGCAAAAGGATTCACCTGTGTGATTTATTAGACTCTGCATGGAACATTGCACTTTCTAGCCCAGCAATGTAAATAATCAGTATATCCCACAGGACTTCTATCATTTCAGACCTTCTAATAAATTCAACGGTAAATGAGACTAGCAAATGTATAAGCAATTAACAGAAAAAGTAAATTGTCCTCAATGAACCTTAGCCTCTTTCTCTAATAAAACATGATTCTAAGTAATTATTCCTTATAAGAGCATGAGCTATAGCCTACTCAAGAACAGTTATTACAAATATCCATTTAGTAACAAATACAGTGCCACTTATTAACAAACATGCTGTTACAGGGGGGGTTCATGGAAGGCAGAAATAGTGTGATGCTTATATATGAGTTATATATATGTATATATGTGAGAATTTTATCCTGTTCTGTAGGATTAGTAACAGCAGTAGCACTCAGGATACAAGAATGTGATGCAATTTAAGTTTAAAAATACTTTTTCTTGACAATGGGAATATGTAATAAACTGAGAAGTGGAATTTAAAAGAAGTAACTAGGAAACTTAATAGGATTTTTTTTAACAAGTATATCTGACTAGTTTATAGAGACAAACCGAAATGTATTGTCACAGAACGTTATGGAGACAAAAGCATAAGTAATTTTTAAGAGGTAATAGAAAGTACTATAGAAGATGAAGTTCACTGAAGCTTATCAAATATAAAAATGTAAATTAAACCAATAGACCACAAAATGATTATAGAGGGAAAGGAGGTGAGGGAAGGGGAGAAAGAATCAGAAGAGGGCGGCTACTGGTCACTGTAAAGTACAAGGTATTTGACTAGAAGAACGTTTAATCATAGTTTGTATGTTCTTATATGCATATATAAATTAGATACCTGCATGTATAAATGCTGATTGTCATTTATGTATGCAGGTATCTGATATTTATGTAAATGCATACCTACCCAAAGGGAAAAAAGTAAAAAACCAAACCAACACACATTCATCAGTGATTAAAAATATTTTCCAATAACACTCAGATATTTTTCTAAGCCCTCCTAACTCTGTAATTTCTGCAAATAATTTATCAGAAGGGCATCTGGAGACATCATATTTCAGTCAGAGACTAATGTAATGAATTGCAAACTGAGAATTTAATTTGATTATTACTTGGATGAGTAACATTTCCTAAAATCCTCAGCACTGTATGAAACCTATTTATTATTCAGTAGGTGGTAATGAAGTTGCATACAGTAAGGCAGGCCAGAATTCAGGCCATAAATTTTACCATAGATGGAAAAATACAACACTTGTAACACGATACCACACAAATCCTACATTCAACCCTGCTCACCTCTTCCCTGGAAATTCTGCTGAACAGTGTCTAAAGCCAAATCTATTTTTTCGGTCATATACTCCCCTCCTCCCTCCCTGCTCTAAGTAAGAGAAATAGAGTTTCCTGTCCCAACAACTCAGATCTATTGATAGGTATGAAATGTATTGGGAGCCCAGTGGAGGAATACTCAAGTGATTGTCTTTAATTGACTTGAAATGAACATTAGTATGATAGCAGAGCAGCCCAGGCTGCTGTTTGTTACAGCTTTAATCTTGAACCATTGTCATAAAAGTGAAGATGTAAATGATGACATAAAGTGATAAAAGACTAATACGTCCACATCAGTTTTCCAGTGTTCTCCAATATGTATCCTCATGACTTATCTACCACATTCAGAGTCAAGGATCCTGTAATGAATGCCATCAAAACAAGGTTTACAACGCTCATAGATTTGGTGGCACACCAAGCACTTCACTTGCCACAGAAAAATATATTTGCCCTTTTTTGGATGGTAAAAACACCAGTAAAACTATGAGGAAAACACCAATACATAGACTTAAGAAATCTGCAAACAAGTTACAAAGACAATGAGTATTTTTCACTCACCCTAATCCAAGCAGCTGGCAAACACTGTCTGAAATCTGTTCATTCCAATCATCTGCACATGCCAGGTGCCACATCTTCCCAATCCTTGCCTGTACCAGCCCATTGGTGCTTAGAGAACCATTAAGCAATCTTACTGTAGACCAAAATGGACAGAAGAATTTTAGATAGGTGGTAAACCAACTACCTCCTCACTCCAAGCAAACGTAAATGTAATATAAACAGATTTATTATTGCCAGCAAAGAAGAAAAAAAGTTAAAATATGTTACAGTGGTAATAAACCCAGCATCTCCAGGATGTCATGTTCCCACAGGAAGGAAATGTTGTTAACTCCTTCTATATTTCTGCCACAGGAGGCTTTCATACTCTGTATTTTGCAAATGTCTCATGAATAGAGAACAAACAGTACGTTCTCCAGCAACTCTAACCAATGTTTTTTCTTAGACAACATTATCTAATTTCCAGATACTGTGTGAAGCTTTAGCTACGCAACACTCAGTAACACTGGAAATAAGGTTAAAACCAGAGCTGACAGAAAAAAAAGGATTTCCCAGTTCCAATTGCTATGAGAATTGTCACTGTTTTCATTGCAGCTCTAGTTAAAACACTTACAAATAATAAAAGCTCCCTGAAAACCAAACTTCCTATCAAAACTTTTCCCAAAACAGTATTCTGAACAAAAATTTAGAAACTCATTAAATATTTTGTAAAAAAATCTTATGCTATTGGCATATTGACTAAGGAAGTTGGACCATAAGGTTTAAGAAGGTCAACAGAATCCTGTATGTATCTCAGGAGCTAGAGCTGCATTTCAGGCAGATGTCAGTTACTGCCAGCATGAAATAGGGAAAAACATACAATGTATTTGCATTTTACTGGTTGGCAAAATATTTTTTTTAATTCTTAGTTGTCCAGAAAACCTTTTTCCACCAAAATATTTCCACAAAAAAATAAAGTATACCCACTATAGTAAAAAAAAAAAAAAAAGTTAGATTTTTAAGAATGCCCCTTTGGCACCCAGAGTGCATGAATGAAAGAAGTGATACACAGTGATTAATTAACAGTAAACGTCAGTCATGAGAAATTTTCAAATAGTCTCAAAAAAATCTCAGAACGGCTTGCACTGTGAGATTTCTCCAAATTACTTTAGACACGTCCCTCTTCTACTTGAGCTATAATTCCTTTTCATTTTTCCTCATCAGATCCATGTTCTTCTCCAAATACAATGGTAAGGAGTTAGAGAGTCATTGAGAACTCCACAACAGCTTAATTAAAATGCCATATATTTTAGAATTCTGCAAAGGAAGAGATACCCTATATCTTTTCTTTGCAGTCCCTGGGAAGTTTCAGAAGTTGGAGTCTTTGAAAATTACAGTTTATCTAGTTCAAATTGCCACTTCTGATAAAAAATTGAAATTGGTTTCAGGAAAATGACCAAGACTTCTGGACACTGAAAAGACTCAATGTAAGGATATCTAACTGAGTTTTCATTTTATTTTAAGGCTTAGATTGATTCAACCAATATTTGGATTAAATGGGTTTTTGGAAACAATTCTGCCAGTCCTGTAATATGAGGTAATTCCTTATGAAGTAATGGCCAACCTATGGCAAAAATAAATTCTTTGGGAAAATGTACATCATGTTAATGTAGGTGATGGTTACCTCGTTCAGACCTTCTTTAGCAACTGCTGGAAAAAACCCATTCACAGCTTTTTTGCTTAAGAAGAAGTTGAAGTGAATTTTATTCTACACATTTTAAACGAAGAATATGGTTGTAACAAAACTGCTGATTGCACTAATGCAAAGAGTGGATCCATGCTTTCGGACATGCTTATATACGATTATAAATATGCATGTGAAATATGTTGAAATAAATGAGAACTGTCAACACACATCCATGTACATATCTGATCTCTAGCAGTGCTTTTAAAAATGAAGGAAGATTATGCTGTACTGAGCTTAAAAGGTCACTTTTATCTCTTCCACTGGTGCTCCATAACAGATTGTCAAAACAGCATTTTGTCAGAAAGAGCAAATTAATTTCCGTGCTAGACCCAACGTGATTTTAACATCAGTTTTACATTTAAATTATTTTTTAGGGAATGCTATTTACATTTTGACAAGAACACTTTTACCAGAGGACTAAATAATAGCAGCTGTTGGTCTCCTTGTTGTAGGAACGTGCACATCTGCTATGAGCAACGGATACTGCTTTTGAAGCTGTGCCATTACCTTCACTCTATGGCAAAGCCTCCACAAGATTTAGTCCAGGCAGGCAGGCTGAAGGGTGCCATGTGCTGCAGTTTGGCTTCATACCCACAAGTCTATCTGGGTATTTCCACCAAAAGACTCTTATTCTCTACCCTACACTATAAAATTTACATTGCTGTGAAACTCAAATTAATTACAGCAAAAAATGACAGAATTTGGGAATATGAAATGGATATAGAAGGAAAGCATGTAATGAGTTTTCATTTAATTTTGAGGCTCCTAAAAGCAACCACAGTTGAAAGCACAGAGGAACTTCCTACCTTTTCCAGAGATCTTCATCAGCTTACATACACTATGTCAGAAAAGTGTTTTTTGTTTTTTTGGCCCTGACAAGCTCAGTGAGATGTTGCCGTGTAAATTGGCATGGTCTATACACAGCTGCAGTAGTTTACACTAGCTGTGGGTTTGTGGCTGTTTTCCTAGTCAATTCCTACCAAATACTAATGCATTCCTTCTCCGTGTGTGAAGGAAACCTTACCACACTTTGCTTCATCAGAGCCATCTTCACACTGAGGCAGGTTGTCACAAAGGTTATGCAATGATATACACTCCCCACTACCACACTGGTGCTCATCAATTGCACAAGCTCCTGAAGGAAAGCAGGAAAGGAGAATTAACCTGTAATTACAAGGAAGGTTGATGTTCCCTAGAGAACATAGAGTTCATTTGAAATAAAAATTGAGTGGATAGTACACAGAACCTTTGATTTTCCTTTTTTTTTTTTTTTTTCCCTTTCCTATCCACCTCATTTTCAAAATAAAGATTATTTTCAAATAAATAGAAGCTAATTAAGAATAAAATCTATAATATTTTACCTTGTAGTATAATTAGCATTGCTCAGATACTAGTGTTATTCTGTTACACGTAATAAACTTTGGAGGGTTAAGAAGTCAGATCCTGATCAAATCCTGTCAAAAGTGACCAATGCTTTCAAGTTCCAAATGTTCATCACTTTCACAAAAGTTTAGAAAACTTAAAGTATGACAAGTCAAACATACAAGTAAAGAGGCATTGAAAGCCAAGAGTCTCCTTTCAAAACCTGTTTAGGAGGGAAGGTAGAAGAGATGAAGGTAACAGAAATGAATGAGGAAAGTATTCACAAAAATAGGATTAAGCTACTTCAGTATCACTTATGTAACAAAAGTAGACAGAGAGTAAATACCAAGTTATAATTCTTTCTATGGCTGAAGTGTATTTTTTAATGACACCATTCTATATATTTACAGGAAATATACAGTCATAAACTTAAATTCTATTAAAAAAAATTGCTTATTATCTTTATTTTACCTTTCTTGACCTACTGATTGAAACATTTAATTATCTAGAAGTCTTATTTAAAGCAAGATAATTCCTTTGCTTCTATTCATATAGAAGGATTCATTCATCGGTCAGTATGGCCTGTTGTAGAATATGGAAGCAAAATAATACAGTTTATAAAAGGCTTGAACCAGGCTTTAACACATTCAGAGGCCACAACTGATGCCAGATTTTCTGTAGAACTTAGTTCTCACTTAGATATTTTTATTATATAGCATACTACCAAAAAGTATTTATTTTCAAATTATACTTTGTTTTCAAAAACTCAATGTATAATGGAAAAATAAAATACAAAGAAAAATCTGCTTTTCTTGTAAAACTAATTTATTTACTGACAATCCTTTTATCCTTGGGGTTGCATGCTAATGATATTAGTCTCTGTCCTTTGGCTGCAAAGATCATGAATAAGCATAATTCTTTCAAAAATGGAAGCTTTTAAATATATTTAACCAGAACTGGCAATGGCTACTTTGAGAACTCTGCCTTGCTAAGCTTAATTTTTATTTCACAACAAAATATGGGCAAATCTGGCTCAGCAAAGTTGCTGAAC
>NW_010321158.1:15230-15473 GCF_000700745.2 Antrostomus carolinensis
AACAAATGTGTTAGAGATGGCAGAAGAAGCAGCAGCAAAATGGTCATATATCCATACAAAACTTCTTCTCAGTCTTGCACAAGGGGACTAAACGGTGGTGATTTTACAGAGGTAAATCCATGGTTAAGATTTGTTTAAAGATTAAGCAAATTAATAATATTATTATTGTTAATACTTAAAAAAGCTTGCTCTCTAAACGTGCTGGGAGACACTTGCCTTTTATAATATTTAAAGTCAGAAAGA
>NW_010321158.1:15488-65916 GCF_000700745.2 Antrostomus carolinensis
GCAAACAAATGGTACTTCACACATCACTGAATACATACTGCTTTTTTTTTATCTTTTTTCTGCTGTCAGATTTCCACAGAAGTAATACAAAGCCTCTAATTAATTCTGTCAAGATTTGGCCTAGAGTTAGCATAAGTATTTGTCCTGGTAAGCATATTGCTGTTCCATCAGTTTACTCCAGCTGTCTGATTACATTCATTTTAGTATCCAATGCTGTTACCTGCCCAAAAGTAAGGAATTTGGTCCTCTGCCATCTCTGACTTCAACTACATGGGTCCTTTTTTCATGTTTTTAGAGAGATGATTGTGAAATGACTTATATGAATGAAAAATCTAATTGCAGTCCCCAACAAAACCAGGAGCCTTTCAGAAGAGGACTGGCTGAGACCAGAAACACTGCTGTCCAAATATTTAAAATATTAACTGTTATTATCCTTCACATGCTAAGGACCAAAGTTTTAAAGATGCAAGAAGGACCATATTGCAAACATTAATCAGACTTATCATATTCATTTTTCTCTTCTAGTGGATGTGATGGATAATAAATATTTTACAAATGCATTTAAACATACATTAATGACACTCTCAAATGAGTAGAAAAGTGGTGTTTTTTTCTGGGGCTTGTATAGGGAATAGTTCATATTTGCCCTCTTAACATTCAAATAGTTTTTGGTCAAAATACTGAGACAGTTTTGCTCATAATATCATACAAATTTTCAGATAATACAGACCTTAGTCCAATTACACTAAGGCAACAAAACCACCACTTTTCATGCTAGAAAACATAAAGTACAGGTAAGTAACTGAAAGGTTTTTTCTCTTGAACTTTTTCATATTTCTGTTGATCAAGGGCTGTGAGTCACCTTCCACTCTCCACTTTTTCTGAAATATATTTGACCAGTAGTATAAGTTCTTAAATACAAGGGTTCATATGTTTACCTAGATGGTAGCCAGTAGTAAAGTTTGCAAGAAATCCCTTCTTTGTTACAGACTTGTCAGTAAGGAGGATTACTGTCATCTGGTTTGTTGTAGAGAAGACATCTGGCAATGGGTCTTGTCCTGTATAGACAGCTATTCTCCAGGAGAACATGAATACATTTAAGCTATTTTGTTCTTATGTGTTTCAAAATGTTTTGGGTTCAAAAGCAAATACTGCTATCCCATTAATACAGTTATTCCCTCAAACCTAACTGCTATCAGACTGCAATGATCAAAGCTCAACCCCAAATTTGACAAATCCATATAGAAAAATAAGGTTTGACTAAGAGATTATCCTTCTATTTGTCCACACATATGAGCAATCTTATTTATTGAGAAGTTAATTTCATTTGGATTGCATAGAAAGCTGAGTGTGTACAAATATTTGGGAAATGTGATGTCATATACAGTATGCTTTCTCAAGTTTTCCTCCTAATTTCTGAGACTCCAGACTGTGAAGAAATGTATAATGAAATCAGAGAGAATTATTTTCCTTTATATTATTTCCATCAGTTTACTCCAGCTGTCTGATTACATTCATTTTAGTATCCAATGCTGTTACTTGCCCAAAAGTAAGGAATTTGGTCCTCTGCCATCTCTGACTTCAACTACATCATTAATATTTTCCAGATCAAAAACCTGAAAATGAAGTTGAATGTTTTTTCCCTTTTCAGCATTTAAGTACCACACACCTAGAAAATAGTAACACACATACACAAAAATAATGTTTTCAGTTTCTATATTTACTGTGTCATTTTTATGTTGAAGGATTTTGGGGAAAAAATGTCTCTGCTAAACTATTCAGAACCTTATCTTTAAAAGCAACATATGTTGTAAAGATCCAAAATTCACTTGACTTTCATTTTTTAAAACACTTTTGAAAACTGAATTTAGGCTCCTAAGACATACACATGTGCATTTTTTACCATTCATGACAACTATGAGTTTCCCTAAAGTACCAAAGCTAATTATTTTGTAACTGTGAAAAAGGGTCCTGTCACTTAAGTCTTATTTGATAGTAATATAATTTCTATAATCAGTCACAGAAGCCTGTCTTTCAAGGTAGATGTGTTTTTAGAGAAGAAGTATTTGCTTCTGTTTAGCCTGTGCTTTATCATATTTAATCTATGTAAGTGTGGAAACTATGGAAATCTTGTAAAGAAAGTAAAAATACCAAGTGTTTTTAAATCTGTTCATAAAATGAAAAGTATTTTCTCACTAGAGGGAATCTCATTTGGGAACTTGTGAAATTAACACCTGGAGCCATATCTCAAGTGGGGCAGAAACACAAAATCGCAACTTTTGTGATTAGCATCCCAACACAATTCTTCAGATGAGGCTGAAGTACTAAATAATTAAAATTTCATTAAGAAGGAGTGACAAAGTTCTCTCCCTTGCTTCACCCAGCAACAGCACATAGTAGATCACCTTGAAACATTTCCCCTTTTGCCAGCTCTAGCTTAATCTAAATCAAGTAACATCAGTAGAATAACGATGTGGTGGTTTCACTTGGCTAGCACCTTCCACTTTTATGTTGGGAAAGGTTCAATAAGGAGAGGATCACTTGCAAAATGCATACACACATTCTTTGCCCCTATAAAAGATTAACTATTTAATAGATGAGATGATGATATTAACCTGGCATAACATATGATTCCTTAGCTTCTGCTAAATGCCATATAGACTTCAGTTAGAAGATCCAACTGTACATAGCTTATATCTTTTTTGCTTGTCAGCATCTGACTTGGGATAAAGATTTAGTATCTTTACTTTTATATGGCTACATTTTTCCTAAAGACTTGGAGAAGAATCACTTACAAAAAGCTCGATTAGGGTAATTGTTTGGAAAGTTTTCAGAGCTGAATGTACTGTTTGGCTCCCATAGTTCAACTGGCCCTCCACAGTCAGCTGAAAAAGAAAACATTTCAAAAATGTAATTAGCCTATTGTCTTACTTTTGTAATCCATTGTAGCAAAGACAATTTGGAGAAAGTAATTTTATGATGAGGGTATTCAAGCTAACTTCATCACTGTAAGGGTTCTGTTACAGTGCCATCGGTATAAAGCTTGAACACATGACAGAAAATATGAAGAAAAAATGTGGTACAGTCAATTGTATAATTTATTAGTACATTAATATAAAAGCTAGAAAATGTCAAAGAAAGGGAGGAAAGCCCTGCACCCCCATATAATCTATTTATGCACTTAGCTTGTATGCCTTGCTTATTAGCTGATTGATCTTTTTGCAGCATTAGCACAGATACTGAAGTATAAGCCCATTTTGTTACGTAGCAAATAAACTTTGTAGCAAGAAACCCCTTACACTGTTTCGGTTTTTTAAAATTTCTTCAGGACCCTAAAAAATTTTACAGTTAAACCTTGCAAATGGTAAAAGTAGCTATTTGCTTTTTCCTTGTAACAACTGCTCTAATAACAAAGGTCTTTATCATAAATATGTATATGCATTTATGTAAAAAAATTAATAAAATGTATGTAAAAGCAAATATTGTAGATATGTATACACACACATACACACGCTTACACACGTAGACATAGGTAACTGTACATATTGAATATTCTCTTTCAATATATAGTTTAGATGGTGGTTTACATATGAAATGTGTCAGCTTCATATTCCAAAACTTTACTTCATACTGAGAAACACTATTTATTTTCATTTCAGCTGTACCATCAGAAAAAACTTTAGTGTTTTCTCACTTCTGTTGTTCGCAATTATTTTATTCAAAAGTAAGCAATGCTCCTTCACCTGCTCCAGGAAAAAGAAGGTAGATTAAATCTACTTTAGTATTTTGTTTTGTTGTGATTTTATTCTTTAAATTAAAATTGATTTTTTTTTTAACTTTCAGACTTTGGCTAAATTTTAACACTGCCCCTCACCACCCCTTATGGCTCAAATATTGCGTTTCGTTATGTCTGTCAGTATTGCATATTCTGAGCCACTTGGTTGAGGACTGCATAATCTGTAAGAAGTCCTGCTGAGTTTGCCCATTGAATCCCACTGGGAAGAAGCTCCACTAAATACAAGAGAGATTTGAACTTTCTCAAGACGACCATCTTACAGAACTTTCTATTTCACCAAATCATTCCTGGCAAGAAACACTGAAGTCTCTGAAAGGAAAAGGAAGTGTTAGCAATCAATCACATGAACTTACAAGTATATTATGCTTCAATTATATGGCTTACAATGAGGACTAACTTCTGTAAGTACTATTAATAACAAATAAAGATTACGTTGGCTTTTTTAGTGGGACATTATGGTTTTGGAACATACATACAGGCACACAACTGTTGTAAAGCTGCATGAAGACTGTGTGACTCTTAGCCAGTATTATCTGATGATATGAGCAGAGCAAAACCAACTTTCTTAATAGCAGAACAGGGGCAATTTATGAGGAAATCTGATCTAGTGTTGACCATATGCAATACACATTAGTAAGGATCTTTCTTTTGCATGGAAAAAATGATAGGAGTAATTGATTTTACTCATGTGTGGAAAAACATTTAAAAAATTTCCAGTGATCTTTAAACACAAATTTATATGGAGTTTTTTATATAGCTGTATCTTATTAGAGAACTAAATAGCAATTAATACCAATAATCTTGGTCCTTTCACTGAGCATAAGAAGATTATTTTCTCAACACTGTAGAAAATTACGATGACCTATTGATAAAATTCCTCTGTGCTTTGGCCAAAACTTTAATTTATATTGACATACACATCTTAAGTATGGAAGGTACACTGTAATTTCCACAACGTTTTTTGTGTTAAAAGACAGATTATAAATGAATATGAAGATTAAAGCAATCTTTTTTTAGATGAAAGTGTAAACTGATAGTCTTGTGCAAAAGGCAAAAGCAAACCCAGCTTCCCTATCCCACCATCAAAAAATTTGTTTGACTTTTCAGTGAGCTTTTGTCGCACTGTGAATGATACCAGTGCCTCTCACTGAAGCTCTAAGTCTAGCAAAAGAAATTGGCTCAGCTCAAAATCTTTCATCTCTTGTTTACAGTCATGACATTTGTAATGAAACCGTTAGTGTTGGTAAGCTTGCACTGCATCCATCAAAGTAATTTCATACTTCTTTAAAGATGATTGATAACATTCACTTTTTTTCAGCAGGTTACAGACAGCGTCTACATAGCATGCCTCAACAAAGTTATGCAAACAAGTTAGTTTTTCCCTAGTGACAGCTTAGAATGTGCTTTTGTATTATATTGAAGGACAGCATGGATCCTCTCTAAGCTGTTTCACCAGGAGCTTTACACCACATGACCACTTCCTTTTTTTTTTCCAAATATTAAAACTTTATCACCATATTTTGGGCAGATATCTATAGTTTGAATGACATTTCTTTGGTGTTTTGACAGCAGCACTCATCTACTATTTACCGCAGGGTTGTTCAACAACTAATCATTAGACTGATGCTAACTTGTGAGGTGTGTTTACCCACAGCACCCGAAAAGTGGCTGGAGGTGGCAGACATCAGTATCTCTCCACAGTATTACTTTATAGTGAAAACTGCAATCAAAACTCCCTTTGGTAAATTATGACTGAAATTACTAGTGTTATTAAAATTTAATTTTGCTGACAGAGACATCTTGTTGAACTTCACCATCTCAGGATGGAGCTCTAAAACTGAATTTTACTCTTATATTTAGAAAGTTTTGTTTTCTTACTTACACTCATGCAATAGATTTAGAGGTGATAGATTTGATAGAATGACAATATTAGTACATAGTGTTTCAACATGAATACAATGCAAGCAGTCTTTTTCTATTATTTAAATTTTAGATCATTTTTATTTACTGTATGCTGTCAAGAGAGCCACTAGGTGTGCTTTATAAGTGAAAGCAAATCTAATAGGAGGCAATTCTGGAACATAGTCACTGTTTTAATGATTTAAAGGCATCTGTGAATAAGGCTTTTGTAGGAATCTCTTTTTTTAATGAAAAGTTTGTGCCTCTTTCACAATAAATTACAAAGCCCTATCAGATATTTTAATTATTTTTTTCCACAAGCTTTATTCATATTTGTACCAGTTTTTCCTTTGAATGTGCGTGGACCTGTTTAACATCATAGACCATCTTTCTCCATTGTTTTATATAAATTTTCCAGATTTATAATGATGCTACAGGGTTGTTGTTTTTTTTTTTTTTTCATATTTTTCTCAGTGAGTTTCTTCTAATTTGCTCTGTCAAACTGAAATGTTTTGAGGAAGCTTATATCTCTCTGCTTTCCTCTAAAAGACTGCAGTGTCATGGGGCTGGATCAAGCTGTAAAACCTGTCTGGAGAAGTGCATATGTGCTATAGGTAGAGACATTTAATGTTTCATTAACTTCTACTTTGAGAAGATCACAAAAATGTGGAAACAAAAGTGGGAAGAGTCCTTTCACTCATTTACTCTGAAATCAGAACTGCTAACAGTCCTTCTCTCCCTTCTGTTTCCACATTTAAATTTTTTTCAAAGCAAATATTGCTTTCTTTTTTCCTTTTTAATGTAATCAGAGATAGTAGGAATAACAATATAGCCAAATGCACCTTGGAAAGAACTTATTCATTGTGACTCTTGTTCCAGAGAATACCTCCTTTTTGGGTATCAGACCTTCATACTGATTGTGCTCCATTCTTGAACCATTCTGGCACTATTATACATTAACTCCCCTAAACATGGGATTTTTCAGTGTGCACGTGTTCTCAGAGCTTGGTGAATTTTTACTATTGAAACCTCTAGTGATATTTTTATGTGACTTTGCTCTTTTTCTTATTCCCCTGCTACATTGCATATAATTTCAAATATAGAGATTATAATCTTCCTTCACTTTCTTCTTTCCTCCTCTTCAGTGACTTCCTAGAAGCTTTACTAAATAAAGATTTTAGAGAAATTTAGAATTCTTTCATTATTCTCCACTCTCCAAGTTTTTGAACATACATTAGCTTAAGCTGCGAATCTGCCAGTTCTGTTGCTATTAATGGAGCCTTGAGCAGGGAACTTGATCCCTAGTATTTTATCCTGAAGATAATTTTATAATGCTGAAGAGAGATTTTTATAAAACTGAAGGTTGAAAATTCTGAATCACTCATACACAAATATAATCATATGAAAAAGCAATCAACAGTAGTTTTAGTGTTTACTTACTGGGAACTGAAGGGACAGTAGTAACAGGTGGAATAACAGTTGGCTCTACATAAATACTTTCATTACACTTTCCCTTTATCAAGCCAATGTCATCCAAGGCAATGTCACTGGGACCACGCTTTTTAAAGGCATCAAAAATAACCTGAAGTTCATGAAAAAAAAAATAAATTTACAATTTAATGAAACATTTTTCAGCTTCCTATGTTGGACCATTGAATGCTCTTATATCCACTGTAATCTACACTGGTGCTACACTCAGAGGAGGAGGGAATTAAGGATGAAACAGGATTCCTTGCAAAACAAAACAGCACAATGTGAACCGAGTGGATCATTCTAAAGAATGCAGGAACTTCTTCATATAATTGATGATCATGATTTAAAACTATTCAATGACTTTACTTGGTATATATAAATACATGTAATTTTTGAAACACAAATTCTATATCACTCATCAGTCCAAAATTCTGATTTAATGACATATCTTGATGAAAAATTGAAATTAATCTGATTTGTTTGTTATTATGCTTTAATATGCAAATATTAAAAGTAATTCTCCTATCAAGGAATTTATGCTGGTGAAATACAGCTAGGTATAGCACTCTTTCTGCCATCATTAACCACACATTTGTTGGAAATCTGATGCACTCAAGTCACATATGCATTTAGTTCCTCAGATGGTTAAATACATCTTTCTGGCAGTGCTTTTGCATCAATCAAAACTATTATAGCAGGACAAGCCACCCCAAATACCTATAAAAAGAAATTGTTTTTAATGGTGAGTTGCTGAAGGAATTGTCTAGCATAAGTTTTCTCCTTCTGTTTACAGATAAGTCACTTTGTTAACCATGTGGCACCAAATACATTTCCATCTGGAACACACTTCCAGTGAATTATTCTGTAATTATTTAGTGAAAATACTGCTTCAGAACCTGAAATGATTGAAATGAAATATTCTTATGGCTAGGTGCTTCATATTACGCTCACTATCAAGATTTTAAACTCCACATCAGATTTTGATAGGCTTTGAACACCCTTGTTTTGTGGAAAGCTGTCTTTCATGATAACATTGATTGTCCCATGACAATGTTAAGGTTTCCTATTTTCTACAATAATAATACTTTAAATTCCAGATCAGGGAAGGGGGATGTGACAATTCAAATGGAGACTCCAGTCTTCTACATGCTAACATTTAATTGATGACATGCATTAGTAAGTAGTACTAGATATAATCTGTAGAGCTGTGGATAATTGGGTTCATTTGGCAGAAAACTCTGCTATCAGTTTAGCTAAAATAAATTTTAGAAAGAACTAGAAGTTTAACAAACCTTAAAATGAGATGTTTCATTTAAAGTTACTTGTCCATAATTCCAGTAGTTTCCATAATTTCCTTCTTTCTGGAAAATGATTTTTTCCAAACCATGCTCATTACTTACACTAACTCTTAAACGGTACACATTAGTACTGTACATGAAATACCTAGAGGGGGGAGAGCAATTTTGATATTATTAAAACAAAGTTAAAATTAATGAAAAATATAGATCTTTTAATTTTATAAATAGTTTTATGGAATTAGGACTGATTTGCAGTGAGCATGAAAATAAAATTAATTGTATATTTATATTACGCCTGGAAGATTTACTTGGTACATTGCTATGTTTTCTGCAGATTTCTCATTAAACTTCATGACAAAAATATATTTCAGGGAGTCTTAATATAATTTCTGTATAGAAATGAATATTGGATGCGGGGTGAAAAAGAATATACATTAAAGCTAACTGTAAAACTCAAAGTTTCAGCCCTGGAGTTGAAACTGATGATGGAAATTCAAACAGAAGTAGGCTTGTAGTGCTGGCACACTGACTTGGATTAATATTACTTATGAAAGCAAGCTATTTGATTTTATAATTAAACAAAAATCTATGTTTAGGAATTATGCAAGAATACCAAAAGCTTAAACAAGATGGATCAGAAGAGATCAAAGGCAAACTCAGAATCCGGACCCTCTCTTCTCCAAATCCAAGTCCTATGGGTGTTGAAATATAAAATCCTACAAGATAATGAGCACATTTTAGTCAGTACTGAATTAGAGTTTTGTTTTTTCTTTTTTAAAAAAATTAGAGTTTTTATGTTAAAAATAATATCAAGAACAGATAATGTTGCTTGAGTTGTAAGATTCCTGACACACTAAATGTGAATGATTACACCAAGTTATAGTCATCAATCAATGACATATTAAAATGAGATTTTAAGCTTGTTGGACACTCCTCAGAACTAGATAGGAAATGGGAAACTATCCCTTTTGAAGTCAGTGGGAGATCTGCCTTTTATTTAGTGAAGACAGTGATTCACCTGGGCAATTTCTATTTAGTTTATAGAAACACCTTCCTGTTTGATATTGCTTCTGATTTTGAAGAAAAATTTCCTAACTTTTTTATAATTTTTATCCACATAATAATGGGAAATATGGGTTGCATGCTGATGGAGGTGAGAGAATTACTACATGAATATTTTATAGCAAGGGCCAGCATTATAAACAAGAGAAATATATTTTTTGGGGAAGCTGGGTTTTTAACTTTAATTCCTTGAAGCTAGGAATTCGGACTTCTTGCTGCCATATGGAAATATAATGTGAGGCCAGCCTAAAGAAGCACTGTGATTTGTCACATTGTCACAAGAAAAGCAAAATTATGTAGAGTTAAAAGTCTCAAAATAAAATCCTTGCTTTACTGAAATAATAACTGTAATCTTGGATTTTATTCCATCTGTCTAATACCTATATATTCAAATATTATATTCATAGAATCTACAAATAAATATAAATATAATTATATAGTTTAAATTATATATACTCTATTCTGTTACTTATACTTCTAGATTAGCTATCTATCTTTTTTATATCGGAGGTTAAAGTACCTGAAAATCAGTCTGAAATCTGAATCAGGCTTTTCATTTCCTGTGTTGACTTAGAAAGTATGTATTAAAATAAACATGGTATCTAGTTTTAAGAAAATGATCACAGCATTCTTTTTCAGAAAAGCTCTTCATATAGTCAGAGTGACAGTTCTCTCTTTCATCAATTCTCTAAGCATTCAGAATCAATTGTTGAGTATGTATAAAGTCCTTTGCTTTTCAAGAGCAGCAAAACAAAAATACGCTGTCTCATTGAATGTATGCAATAGCTAGATATTAATGATGCAGCTCACATTTTTACTTCAAATGCAGATCATAGAATTTGAATATTCAATACAATAGCAACATTGCATATAGCAATACTACATATGTCAACTTAGATTTAGCACAGTGAAACAGAGAACAACTAAAATTAGCATTTTCAAGAGAGCTGGAAGTCATTGTCAAGTGTTTTATTAAACAAATTTTATATTCTTTCATCTGATTTGTATTCTAGGAGTCAAGTGGGAAGAAAAAATGGTGTTCTGAAGATTATTTAGAAAATGTGCATTTACTCAGAGAGACGTGAATAATTTCTATCCAGTAATGTGCTGAATAATATTTTTCTTTTCCTGGGAGTAAATTCTGTCAGAATAGTTCACAATTTTTCCAGTTATTTGTCACTGATTAAGTTCTGTATACATTTTGCATAGAATACATATAACCATTGCAAATTCCAGATTATGTTAGTTAGTTTTAGCTGGACTGACAAATCAGTTGAGAAAGATATTGTTTAGTTTTCCTGTTGAAGCAGAACAAAACTTTTGGAGTCTAATTCTGGGATAAGAAATTATTATGCACATTCAAAATCTGATTCCTATCTGTATTGTCTCTTTAATTAAAACCCACAATTGATGTGATCACTGCTCCAATTAAGTTGTTTTGCTATAGCAGTTGTTGTAGTGTTTGTGTGTTTTGAATTCATGTTGAAAATTAGTGTATTTGGTGCATGATTCTAACTGGGAACACAGGTGCCCTATATAGCTATGTACCCTGCAGGTCAACTTTGTGTTAAATCAAATTATCCTGTGACAACCATGAGGATATCACCAGTAGATAGGGATGAAACAGGAGTAATGTCCCTAAAATGTAAATATACTTGTTTTTCCTTAAGGTAAACATACTGTTATTCGACCTATAACACTTTTGCATAATAGAAATTTATTTCTCAGGTAAGGCACTTTGGTATATTAATAGCATTGAAACTTTTCAATACCTCACATTTCAATCATTTTATATATTCCTTTATTTCTTATTTTAGTTTTGATATATTTCCACAAGATGGCGATCAGTAGCATAAAACATTTCGTCTGGTAGCCTTGACTCATTTTTGTGTCAGAATAAAATTACATCCCAATAATACCATTATGAAGAATCCATTGTACAGTGGTATAATGTAAGCTAAATCAAGCTTTTCCTTTAACGTAAAAGCAATTTGTATTTGATCTTACCTGACACGTTGCCAAATGTATGATCAAAATCAGGACCACTCATAAAGGGAAAGGTAGGGCCCTGAATTCTCTCCCAGTTTGAATCATCATCTAAATCTTGTATCCAGTAACAAAAGCCATCTTCAAAAGTGCAATTGATCTTCTCATAATCTGTGAATAAGAACCTTTAGTAAATAAAAATGACAGAGACATTAAGTGTTTTCTCAGAATTACGTAAGAATGAGTGACAAACAATGTAAATTTTTAAATATTTGAAAACTATAGCCCACTGTGACTCAATTTCCTCTTCTACACAACACAATTACTCAATTAAATGTATCATTTGTACTTGTTAACAAAACACTATCAGTGAAGGTGGCCCTTTATGCTCTTGCTCTCATTCATCAACCTTCTTTTTTGAACATTGACCAGGAATGTGGTGGGGGAATGAGGGAGGACCCCTTGCATAGCTAACATCAAGGGCTAACCCTGCTCTCTGCACCACAGATGCACCACAGATGCACCGCAGATGCCCCGTTCCTTGCCCTTCTCCTTTGCTCTTTCTTTGCTCACATATATTTGGTGCAACATCCTCATGACTTTTCTTCCCCTAATATTTTGCTCCGTGTTTTTTCATGGTGCCTTGAAGTGTAGGTCAGCCCCTAGTAAGGGCTTCAGCATGGCAAGAATTTGCTGGCACTCTGGATGATTCCTGCAGCATATCCCTTCCCAGTCACATTCCCCATTCACATCCTACTCAAAATTTAGCAGCTGAAGAAGCCATCACTTGCCCAATCTATATCTAAATTTTTTTCCAACTGCTGAAGAACATCAATGTATGAGTCATATTTCTGCATTTTGTTGACACTGTAGATTTGCTGCATCTGGACTTTTTCCAGATATTCAAATACTGGAAAATATTTACTGAAGCAGTTATTTTCCTGAATGTTAGTTTTACCATCTGGGACTACTACTTGTGGCAATGAGTTAGGACATCAGAAACTCTGGAGAGCAAGTACTGTCAAGATATCACTGAAAAATAATTAGTGTCAGTGATTCAACAGTGAATCATTAGAGAAAAATCTGTTTGAGAGGAATCTGATTAAGATATGGCCAGAGTTTACTCTTTTATTTTAGGAGATAACTGCAAGTCATTACCTTACTGCTAGATACAGGCCTGTACACCTGTGTACATCTCCATTTAGTCAAACTGAGAATAGAATTTCACCAATCTTTTGAGATAACAAACAAACATACATACACAGACACACACACGCAGAAATAACACTTACTGTTTAGTTCACTTGCATTAAATGTAGTGTAAATTGCGTTAAAGCCATTGTAATTTTCAGAATAATCGGATATAAATTGTGCTGTAGCCTCATGTGAAAAAATGTAAATTGTCTCAGGATTAGTCCCTGACAGAGATGCTGAGAACAAATAAAGAATAATATCATCAAAGAGAAAACAGTCTTATGCACATTAAAATCTCTAGTGCTGTCACGGAAATACAGTGGATTAGTTTTTTGAGTTTTAAAGAATACTTTCTCTCTTGTACTGTGATCCTGCCTACAACAGCTTTAAACCATGAAGGCATTTAGCTGTTTGGCTGCCATATAAGTATTCTGCATGGATATCAGCTAGTGGAGAAATGCCTCTTGTACACATTTTCTACACTATAATGTTCATAACCATGCTTATGATGCTGTAAATAGTCTCAGAATCTACAGATATGCACTCTAAAACTCTAGATCAGAGTATTTACTATATATTTTTAGTATATGCACTTATTCTCACAGTTTAGTAATTAGCACTTACACTTACAGATATTCAAAGAGTAAGGAAACTACGAAATTACTTTGAAATTTCATTTTGTGATGTATGCATGGAAGCACATAGCACAGGAACAACTGCAGTGTTCCAAGAAGCAATTAGGCAGAGTGCTAGATAATCTCATCTAGGCTCCCTTTTCCATGAAAGGTTGGAACAGAGGTTCTTTTGAGGTCTCTTCCAACCTGGGCAGTTCTATGATTCTGTGATGCAATGTAACTAAATTTTTACTTTAAATTCTAAATTATTTTAAATTTACTCACATAAATTCCATATGTGGGAAATGAAAGGATTGATACAAGTCATCATACAGTAAAACAGTTGCTTCTCCATCTAAACCTGATATGGTGCCAGGCAACAACAGTTAGATTAGCAACTACATTCAGGATAAAGAAAACCCTGTTTCACTGTTCTGTGAAAGCTTTTGCCTCCACTCTTTCTGTTCTGAATTCCTTGTCCAATTTTGCACTGATAGACTTTGCTTTTCTGAGGAGGAGCTATTCACCTACTTCTGAGACTATATATTTGAAAAAGTGCCAAATTATTAAGAAAAGACAATGGACAGAATCCCAGTTTTCCAGAACAGAGTGTAGACACAGAGATAAAGTATATCAGTATTTCAAGGTCTGAGGAAAGCAATGCCATGCTTGTAATGAATTTCAGGGAATACTGTAGTACTTCTCCCTAGCTTCAGTTTAGATGCTTTCCTTTTATGTCACCATGTGTGATATTACAGGATCTTCTAATAATATATTTCAATAAAACATAACCCACAAGACCATGTCTATAGTCAAGTTATCAAGATTGTTCAAATAAGATCTTAAAAAAAAGTAGATATTTCTTTATGTATTAGGGAAGCATTTATTTGGTCACTTCATAAGAGTAGATAAGTACATTGAGTTCAATTGTCTAACAGGGAAAATTTTACACAGATACATTCTTCCACTTAAACATATACAGGCAATTTTTTTTAACTTCAAACCACTTATTTTACCACTTACATTTTATTAATGGAAAAGTAATATTAGCAAAAAAATAACCTTACCTCTTAAAATCTTTTTTTGTCCTATACCTTCAAAAATATTTAAATTGTCCGCATATTGTTGTGTAACAAAAGAAGTGAAGTTCAGTTTAATGGATAACCCTTGAGGCACTCTAAGATAATAAGACAAGAAAACCTGAAAGTCATGTTCTAGTAATCTTTTTTTGACTACAGTAAATTAATTGCATGCTTGAAAGATGTTAAGTTCAGAAACAAAGTGAAATTATATCAATTAAGATTACCTATTTGGTTAATTTCTAGTTTGTAAAATTGCAAAAGGAATAGGGCATAAGCCTTTTGTAACAAGTTATCCTTTACTCACTGGAGTTAAGTATATTTTAGGAACTGAATCTTCTAAACTCTAGGATCTGATATTCAGCTGAATAGTTTTTTGTGGTTGTTCCCCCCCCATCCTCCCACTGCATCTCATTAATTTACAGTTACTTTTTAATACATGTTACTAATAGATAACAACTCGCTGCTCAGGCAGACTTCCCAAAGTCAAAGGAGTAGTATCATTGTATCAATATGAATAAAGAGATATCATAATCTAACTTCTGAAAGTCCAAAACAATGTTGCTTATGAGAAAAACAGGATTTGCATGAAGATTTGAGGATCTCAAACCCATTGTTTGGGGACATGTTATCAAACCTAAGCATTATCTAGTAATTTTAATAGCAAAAGTCACTTTAACTAAAGTGTAACAAATGCTGTTTTTTTTTTTTTTTTTTTTTTTTTGCAGTTATGTTCGTTCAGAAATCTGTATTTCAGTAGTTTTCCCATTGCTTTTCCACTAAACATAAATGATAGTCCAAATTCTAAAACTCTACTAATACAATCGGTTTAGCTTTCGATACCACTATTTGTTGTTTTCTAGAATTAAGAGACTCAATGATTGTATTTCAACAACAATCTGATTCTGCTTATCAGTACCAATTAGTAAATAAGCATGAAGTATATATTTGAACATTTCCTTTTTTGTTGTTTGTTTGTTATATATTTCTTCATAGGAAAAAAATATCCTTGATTTGAAAAGAGTAAAACATACAGTTGCAAGGTAATTTTTCAGGGAAATATTGAGAAAACTGCTCTTAGTTTTAAAAGAAGAAGAAATTACATCTTAATTTAAGGAGGAGTTAAATGGGGTGAAAATGGAAAAGCTTTTGCTAAATGTAATGAGAAAATCTTTATAGACAAAGAAAGGAAGAAGAAATATAATTTTGGATGTGTTATAGGGTGACTTTTAACACATTTTTTATAGGGATAATAAAAATAACAGGACAAAATTACTCTCATTGGTTACTGGAAAACCCAAAAGATTCCCTCATAGAAACAATTCTGTTCAGAAGGGAGATAAAATTTGAGTATCACATTGAATTTTTCAGGCCTTTACTGTCAGTGTTGACAGATTTTTTTTAAAGCAGATAAGTGGAAAATAAAACCAGATGGTTGTTTTTGTCACTGATCAATCTGTAATTACACAAATCTGTAGCAACTCTACTATATTATTTGCAATTACTCACGATTCTTTCCAAAATTAAGCTTTTCTTAGCTACATACCTAGTATAGTCATCTATCTAACACAATGCTTCTTGCAGCTATAGCAGCATTTGAAGCAAAATTAAGTTTAGAAGGAAGTAGTGCACCTGAGACAAGATTATTTATCATGCTCAAATTCTGCAACACCAGGGACTGAGCAATGGGTCAGGCTTACACTCTTAAGGATACAATCTTGTGCTGTTCCTGTGATACACCTATATTTTAAAGCCAGGTAGAGCCAGTAACTATTGGTGAATAGTATTCCTGAAGATAAGAAAGAATAAATGCACTAAACAGAAGGGAAACTACGACTTTTTTCTGAAGTGGCAATGCAAAGATGAAAGTCCTGAACAAACTCAAAGGATAGCACTTTCAAAGAAGCCTTGGGAATAGAGGTCCAAATCTTACCCAATTTTAAAGGCATCTCCTTAATCCCCTTGAAACTCTTGTACAAAATTAATACTTCACAGAATCAAAGAATGGTCATTATTACAAAGCCATAATAAGAATTTCTGCTTTTCAAACCAGTAACTTTCAAATTGGTAGTTGTTGTAGGAAATTTTTAGGAGCTTCCAACTTGCAATAATCTAATTTATTTTAGATGTGTGCTTTAGGGTATTTATCAGCTACTATGGCTATATTTTTTTCTCCCTGACTTATGAAGTTGACCTAAGTGTCAAAGTCAAATAGCTGTCTCTCTGTGTAGGTATGTATCCTTGATTAAACAAATTCCACTTCTTGTGCCTAGGGCTTAAAAGGCATTGAGTGCTATTACATCAAATGATACTCATGCACTTTTAAAATGTATTCTTAAATGACTTCGGAGCACAGGTGTTGTTAACTCCTAGATGAATGCAATGACAAGAGAATTCTTGAAAATTACATCTGTTAGTAACAGTTATTTTCATAAAAAAACATTACCTAAATGTGGTGTTTTAACCACAGACGCTTGCTAATCTCCCTCACCCCTTTGGGTTGGGGAGGAGGAAATATAAATAAAGGGGCTCATGGGTCAAGACAAAAGCAGTTCACTAGGATGGTAAGGGAAGAGGAAAACAACACCAAACAATAACAAAACCAATACTAATGAAAGAAAATACAATACAAATAATACATGGTACCAAATGGCTCACCGCCCAACTCCCAGCCTGCTCCCAGACAACAATTTTCCCCTTTCTTGGGGCTTCCCATGTTTAAATACTGAGCATGATGTCACATGATATTGAATACCCTCCTTTGGCCCATTTGGGTCAACTGCCCCAAGTGCTCTCCTTCCAGTTTCCTGTGAACAATTAACTACATCCTAACCAAACCCAGGACACTAAAGACTAGTATTTACTGTAATACTTTGAAACAAATATCTTGCAATTATTTTGAGTTATTTGATTTATTTTGAGCTTACAAATATTTTCCTATAGATGCATATAATACACAAGATTTCTTAAAATCATGCCTAAGAATTTTTGTAAGTGGGAAAATTTTTTATATGCTTAGGGGTTTTAGGCATGCAAGTCTTTAAGGAAAAGTTACATAAATACAAAGGAGAAAATACTATTACATATTTTCCATGCTGAGGTATTTGGGAATACAAAAAAATGACATAAGGTTGATGTACAGGAAACAACATCACCTCATAATAAAAAAGAATATTAGGTAGAAAATTATTGGAAAATGGCTTACAGTATAATCCATTGGCAAACAATATTTGCATTATAGGGTTTTGGATAATTCATAGAGTGAAAAGACCCAGAGGAATCAGTCAACATAAATTTTCCATCACAAACTGCAGCTGTAAAGATAAAATGAGAAACATTTGTCAAAATACCATTTGAAAAACAGAATCAGAGCCAAAATGAAAGTGACCTTAGCTATTGGTTTACATGTATTACCTTGGAAATGCTTTGTAAGCAACAATGGGAAGACAAAGTAAAAAAACACTAACAGCTTAATCCCATTTATAATTCGTATAATTATTTGATCTCAAAGTACTATGTGAGATGAAAAACAATACAGATAATTAACTTTTAAATTAGAAACTGACTAATCCAAACTAGTCTAAACCAATCCAAATAATTCAAATCCAACAGTTGGATTAAACTACTCCAACTCTCTTTCTCAAGGATCTTGCCTTAACAGTTCTTATCTATAGCTACTTTACATCAGGAAAATGTTTGCACTACCAGAAAAAAAATTGACATCATGTGAATAAAAGCAAGAAGGGATACTGTAGACTATTGCTATCTCTGCTTTTATGAGCTTCCTACTTCCTCGCCTTATATATTACTAAGTATTCAAAGAGATGAGTGGATATCCCAAGTTTCCTACCAGCTATCAAATTCATTCATCTGAAGTAAATGTCATCCACCATCATATATTTTTTCAAAAAGCTTTTATTATTTTTTCCCTTGGTGCTGCTATTCCACTTTATGCATGTTCTTCAGTTTAAAAACCCGTTATTTTTTAAAAAAATGTGTTTTTAAGCCTCAGTAAGATGGGAAATGCTAATTCGTGTAGAGTTATTTTTTTTCAGCAGACACTGAAGCACTATTGAAGCTTTTACTCCATCGCTTGAACATTATATTAGGAATCTATCTGATGGTGGTTTTCTCCAGTTTTTCGGTAAGCACCATACAGCTTTCAAATAAGCATAAAATAAGTACCATATATGGTTATCTAGAGAGGTAAGGACAAGTTCATCAATTTGAGCCAGAAATTAGATAGAGCTTTTCATTAACATCAAAAATGAAATCATACCTATAATGACTATCCAAATTATGAATAATCAATCATATTGAAAATTAAATGGAAATTTTATTGAGCGTAGTCCTCCTCTTGGAAATGATATATAAAATGATAAATCAAGGTTCCTTGTCTGTTCAATTTAAAAGTGTAAAATTCTTTGTGACTATGACTGTAGCAAACACAACTTAAAAATTAAGATTTGTTTCAGTTAGGCTCAGGTATGCACTGTTAATAAAGACTGTGAAGAATGAACTTCACTAACAATGATAAGTCTAAAGCATGAGCTGGAATAGAAACATATTCCTTTTTGCAATCTTCATGACCTTTCAGAGGAAAACAGAACACATAAGATTTTAAATAAACAGAAAAAAGGTCCATGAATGAGAGAGTTTCTACTTTTAATATCATTTTTATCATAATAGGCTAAAGCTTTAAAGCTGGGTATTGGTATAGAAGTACTTTCTGTTCATTTTAATTCATGTTTCCCGTCCTTACCAGTAGGTTAATATTTACAACTATTTTCCTTTGTGAAGAATAAAATCAGTGTGAGAAGAAGGAAAGTGCCCAGCTTGTTATTAATGAAGTGTATAAAAAAGTGGTATTATTAAAAAGTGGTTAGCAAGACACATCCTGATCTGAACAGGAGTTTATACCACTGGCACTAATAAAAAGAGATATAGCATACTGTTCTAACAAAATTAATGACAAAAGTTTGTTCTTATAAATCATTCCTTTCTGTTCTTCTTGTTTCATTTTATTTGTTTCTTCTTATCCCTTAAGAGACAGTGAGTAACTAAATAGGACAGAATGATTCAGGCAAAAGTCCTTAAGCTGCTCATCCACAGCTTAGCAATAGTCAGTCAGTGTTTAGTATCTCAGGAATGAGCAGGAAGAGAGCTGGGACTGGTCCTGTTTCTCTGAAGAACCTCCCAGTGCTTCCTCATTGCAGGGAGGAGGCAACTGTGGTCAAAGGTGGGCAGGGTCATAGAAGTCATTACATTCCTACCTCCTCCTGGAGCCCTCAGAAAAGTCTCAGTTGTTCTCCTAATGAGACAATAGACATCTTTTGTAGCAACTACTTACACTGCTTCTCCAGCATGCATCTTGCTGTCCATTTCTATTTACTTAAGTTGCATACAGGGCACGTTAGGAGGGCTTAGTCCTGTAATCCTTGAATTGCAGGGAGAAGCTCCCCAAACTGATCAAATCAAGCTCACATATTTCACTTGACAGGGCTTTCTCTGTCAAGGTCAGTACATCATGTCCTGGTTTACATATGCTTAACCTCTCTGTACTGTAGTGATGCTTTGAGGTAGCTATTCACAAAAAGTTAGCCTAGACATATTAGAAGTTGCAAAGACAGCCTGCAGAGAGTAACACCTCCTGGGATCAGCCTCCAGTTTCTCTTTCCTTACACTTATGTGCTACATGGCTGCTTTTCAGCAATGCCAGCCATTATTAATAGATGCTGTTAGAACTTTCACATTTCTCTAGAGACCCTTTCACTGAAATTGCTAACTGCACTCTTGCAATGCCTTTTGTTACTGCACTGCACTGCAGAGACAGAAACAAACCTTTCAAGGTAATTTTAATCAATAAATCTAAAACAATGAAGGTGTTCAGTTGCCTGAATCTCTACCGAGACTCTGAGACTTTACTGAATTCTGTCTAATGCAGGAAGAGACTATTAAAATTCATCCTTGTATCCTATGTTTTAAAACCAGTAACATATTCTAAAATAAGAAGTACCAGAGAAAATAATAATTGTGATAAAAAGGAACAAACCAAGTTTTTTAAGGGACAGCAACTCCATTGTGTGCAACAATACTTGTAGCACAAATAATGAATTGGCTGTAAATCTCATTGTGAAACCTCAAAACACTTGTGAAAATCTAGGCAATTTTAGCTTTTATATGACTGTATTCAGTTACTCTAGGGATGGGACATAGATGAAAAATCAAAGAGGTGGAAAAATTGGCAGGTATTCCAAACACGCTTATTGCCACTCGTTCCACTGTTCTTGCAAAGCCTGCTAAGAAACCTAAATATATAAATTTAGAAAAGCTATGAGTTTTTGGATGGAAAATTTTAAGACCGAAAAAGTAACATAACAGTCATAGAGCAACAATTTGTCCTCCAGCCAGAATTGTATTTCGGTAAGGTTATGAGCTGAAACTGTGAAACTAACAGTAACTGAATGAATTGCTTGGAAATACCAGGCATCAGTGAAGATGAATAGGGGCAAATCATCCAGCTCCCTGAAGTGGACTGTAACTGTAGCTAGTTTCTTTATGACAATCCTGTATGAATATTCCTGAAATTTCAAGGTCAGTTATTACTCTAGTGGCTGTTCAAATGCTGATTAGGAAATAATATCCTGAGTTACAGAGGAGCAGGGCATTTGTAACTTATATTTGGTAGAGATTCAGGGAGAGATGCAAATCAAATCCAAATACCATGTGCCTAAGAAGCTGTGCCTTAGTTGGAGAACTCTATACAAGCACAATTCGTAACTTAAACTACTGTGTAGCCTCCAGGGCATAGCTGAGTCATATCCATATAGCTTGACTGCAAGTAGGTGAGCTTATTTTTGTCTGTATCTACCAATGTATGGATATCAATTAAATTCTGTCCTATATAACAGGTCTGACTGTAATATCTTTAATAAAATGTGAGTAAAACTTGTAAACTCAGAATTAATAATCTATAGTAATAAAAAGTATTGATTTTTATGACATGTATAATATTACTTTTTAACTATAAGGATCTGCAATTTTTATTTACTTATACCTAAAATAAAATACAATAAAATGAACAAATATGCCAAAGAAAATCCATATCTCAAAACAACAGTATGATGGTAGAAATGAATGAATGAATAATTCTTTGGGGTTGTGCTACCTTAATGCTTGCAGTGGAACAGAATTTCAACTGAGGCTACTTTAGGACCTTCTGATTGCCTCAACTATAGTGGGACCTGCTCATTGCCATCATTGTTATGATCCAGCTAAATGCAGCTCCTATGCTAAATAGATATTTGAATGTGTTTCAGTGGATATTCTATGGAAGTATTGTGATGGACATTTTACCCAAAAAGTTCAGCTGTCTCCCTTCTGAGTTGGTTGCAGTCAGAAAAATGCAGGTAATGGGCAGGTCTACAATTCACTTTTTTTTTTTCTGAAGAAAATTCCACTTCTGGCAGAAGGGGTCAGCATGTCATCAGCCTTCAGAATCAGGCTTGCAGATTCTTTAGAAAAAAAATTGTCTTTGACTTGCTTGTTTGCTTTTAAACCAGAGCCCAGCATTTTACAATCTGAAATCTCGGACCGGACTGCCCTGGCTGTTATTCTAAGGAAAGCTCAGAAAGCTGTTGTCACAGCAGAAGGGAAATAATCTTTCCAGATTTCTAGCACCAAAGTCTATATTGAAAAAATAAACAAACAAACAAAACACTCAGGGAGTTAATTGCCTCAACTTCTAAAACATTTGTAAAGTTCTCTCTGAAAAAAATAAAAAAAATCTACATGCTTAGTCAACTGAGAGCTGAGACCATGAGGATCAATTGCAAACATTAACATGCATGCATCCTCACCAAATAGCTACACACGCTTTGGTAAACAGTAACATAGCCAGACTCCTTAGTACAATTTCACAGTGTTCACTGCTACATGGAGCCGTGGCTGCTCTGCACAAAAAGGTGCTCAGGGAAACTAGGCAGTCAGATTAAGGCAGACAAACTCACTGGCACTGAAGGATATACACTTTTTCTGCTAAAAACCAATCAGGTTGCAGTTTTGTAAGATTTTCAGAGAATCACAGGAGGGTTGACATTGGAAGGGACCTCTGGAGGTCATCTGGTCCGAACCTCTGCTGAAGCAGGGCCACCTAAAGCCCCTTGTTCAGACTTTCAAATCATCCTCTTGCATGTCTCACTGTGGTGCCACCAATTCAAACATTTGTGTCAGAGTCATACAGACTCTCCCATTCCCTAGCCCTCAGTGTAGTGAGATGCAGGTAGGTGGCCAACAAGCAGTTGGAGCTCTTGCTAGGCCTCCATCCCACTGTGGCAGCAGTCACACTTGCCTACCGTGGCTGAAAAATGGCACCACTGCCCACTCCCCCTGCTCCCCATCTAAATTTCTGGATGTACAATATCAAGGTATCTGAGTGTACATAGTAACGTGGGAAAAGCTGTTTATAGTGTTCTGCATGATTATATTCTTATGCCACTAGGTGGTTTCTGATACTAGGTAGTATGACTTTATATCTGTATAGTGTCATAATTTTAATGTATTTGAGAAGAAAATTATTTTATATAATTGGTACACACCTTAATATAAAATATAATTTTAAAATTTAGATTTTATTTACTTATATTATTAATATTTATATAGTAACCAATATTTTCTATATTATTTTATGTTAATATAGCCAGATTTTAATATTTCTTTATTATTTATTGAGCATATTCTTCATTAATGAGAATTGTAAAGAAAATTGTTTCCATTTACAAGATAAAGATTATAACAATAATTCTTGCTATTATTTTTAGTAGAACTGATTTGGGCTTCACTGTGTGGTTTATTGCCTATAAACTGTTTACAAACTAATGACAGATTTAACTATGTTTAAAAAGACTGAGTTACAGTGGTTTTCATTCTTACCACATTTTTTTTCAGATTCATCTGAACCATCCAGGCAGTCCAAGACTCCATCACAAAATAAATCTTTTCTAATGCAGGTTACACCATCATCGCAAAGTTCAGCAGGTGGCAAACACTCAGCTGAAATAATTAGGACAACAGTAATAACTGCACAGCAGTAAAGCACTTTCATTACAAAGGAAAATTTACTTACCTCTGGTTACTCTAGCACAAATCAAATCAAGCACTCTATTGTGTTTATAAAACTACATTTTTGGAAGCCTGGAATGAAATATCACATGCTGAAAAGATAAATTTGGCATAGAATGAAGTTCTCAGAATTGACATATTTTTTGAACCAAACTTGAAGTATGACTGGAATAAAATTTCCGTGAACACCCATTTCCTTCCTCTACCCAAGTAAACTACTTTATGCAATATGATAAATGACATTTTCCAATATCCTGTGATTGAATAACATGAGAAAACTGTACTTTGTTTTAAATAACAGTGAAAAATATCTGGTTTTAGTTGAATACAATTAAATTTAATTTCTTCAACTTCAACACACCACAATGTTCCTCTTCATCATACTAAAGAATCATATTTTTTAACCAGCATATATTGAAAATGAAAGCCTTTAAAATTGGATTTCAAAATACCAGGAATATCAGAAACCTTATTCTTTTCAGATTTGCAAATTAAATTTATAAGTTCAGAGCAAATTTCTGCAAAAATTTGGGCATATTTTTAAAATTGTGGAATCTCAGTAATAGTATTTTCCTAGCGCACAAATGTTCACCCACTGCAAATATGCTCTTTTAGTCTTTAGGTGGTTTTAGTCTTAGACATCTGTATAATCCAAGTAGGTCCTATTAAAGTGAACAAAATCATGCAGCTAAAATAAGATTTGGATAACCACTAATTTCAAAATTCTTGAAAATTGCATTAAATTCTATGGAAATTCTTCACCTTGCACTATTCGCATAGTTCCTTTACTTCAGTAAGTGCTTACTGTAAAAGGTCAAAATTTCTTATGTAAAAAGGAAAAAAACCCACTAATTCATAAAACTGATCTTGGAGCCTTTAACCATTATTATTTGGTTTATTTTTTCATGAAACTGTTAGTTCTGTAATCAGATGAAGTAAAATCTTGTATGATATTGTATATCAGTAGAAGTGACAAAGACTGAAATTGGTTTGGATGTATTGTAGCATTTCAAAGTACTTTCCAAAACAATTTCAGTGTTAGCAATGCAGGCAGCATAAAGCAAAAGAGCTGCCATTTTGCATCCAGTTGGCAACTGAAGCAAACCAAACATACTTCAGTCAAGTGTTGGAGGTGATACAGTGCCAGTGAATGAATTGTCACAGGTAAGCAAAAACAAAACTGTGCATTCTAGACACAGAACAAAACCCCAGCCAATAATCTAGGAATATGCTTTGCACAAGCCCCATAGGCAAGAAAATATTGTTTACATAAGACATGGTAAATTCTAGTTTTAGTCTTCAACTCAGAAAACTAAACAGCATTGCCACCTACTGGAGAGAAATAAATTAACATTTTCTAGAAAATATTTTGACTTTTTTTTTTTTTTTTTAAACAGCAAATTATCCTAAATTGCAATGTGATTACTATACTAAATTTTTAAAAAAGTCAGTAAATACATTTGACCCCTTTGAAAATGCTTATAAATTTCATATGTATTTCACAATTTAACAATGCTAGGGAAGGATTTAAAAGATTCAGACAGCTTTGGCTTTCTGTTCATTGGAAGGTATATGAGAGTTGGTGCTAACAGTTTTTGTTAGGTTGATTTTTTTTTTTTTTTCAAAAACCCCCAAGAAATAATAGGGAACAAAAATGAGCAGTCAGTATGAGTGTCAATATATATATCAATATACACAACACGTATACCATTTTTGTAGAATGTACAGTCTTAGAAGTCCCTTTCCTTTTCTTTGAAGACGTCTCTTTAATCAAATCAAAGGTAAACCCGCATATTGTGTGTTTTGTAGAAATTGGATGCTAGAATTGAATGATGAGAGAAAAGACTGTACACAAACAGTGCAGTTCTAACATCTCAGACTGTTTCATATAACCTCCCTGCTTCTCCCCATACGTAGTTACCTACCTGCAGTTGTTGAGGACTTCCTTGTGGTGAGTTGTCCTGAACCTGGGCAAACACAACCCAAAGTTAGAACTCTACTTCTTGTTTTCTGGGACCACCTCTGCAGTTGCTTGGGCAGAACTAAGCAGCAGCTAGTCTGCTCTATCTGCATTATTTGCTGTATTCCCAAACCCTGGCTTAGGTAATGATATGGTAACATCAGCTTGAGTGGTTTGATCCTGAAGGTCAAATGACACAATAAACAGGAAAAATAATGTGGAACCCAAGTGTATTTTAAATCTCACTCTTTTAGGTCTAGTCACATGTTTTTCAGTAACTTCAAAAGACTTTTGGGTTTTTTTTCCCATTAAAATAACAGCAATGGTTTCTTGTCATCCCCTTACATGTCAAAATTCTGACCTGAAGTTGATGTCGGGGAGCTTGTAATTAGGCTCATGGGATTTGCTGAAACAAGACAAGTTATGACAACTTTAATATTAGTACTAAAAGGTATATGTACATTTTCTTATAAATAACATTTTCTTTCATAAATAACATTGTTCAACAAATCAGCAGTGTGATTAGAGGAGCCTTAAATCTATCTAATATTTCTGTATTTACATACAGGAATACATACATACCTGTGTGTACACATATTTACACATGAACAAATGCCTAACATAAGTAGATTTGTATTAGTGATAGTGAACTGCAAAATACTCTAGAAAAACAGATTGCTTCTTTGTGATTGCTCCAACACAATTTCCAGTTAGTAGTGTTTTTAATAACAATGGCTGAGGATGCTCCTGGAATTTCCATCTCCCAATTACTCTTTTTATTTCATCTGAATTTTCATTAGCATCCCTGTTTACTATTTTCACTTTCTACACTAAGACTCAAATATATGAGTAGGATGATGATACCCTTAGCTGAAAAAGATCCCCATGTCACTATAGTTAATAGATCCCATGCCTTACTTTGTAAGATGAAGGGCCAGAAGGAATAAAGTGAGAGATGTAGTAAGGTCTTCTCTATAGTTTGTCACCTATCAGTTTTGCTGGCAGAAGTTGCTGATCATTTGCCATCACAGACTTACTTTTGTTAGCTGTTCCTGCTGGCCCAGACCTACTAGTGCACAAACTTGCACGAGGATTTTCTATCAAAACTTGCTGATTTAGCACACACTATTAAATTAAGCTAGGCTATTTTCTATTAAATGGATTACAGAGCATTCTATGTCAGCAAATTTGAGGACACAGTTCCTCTGGCAGAGAAAAAGGAAAGCCCAGCAAAAGGTGCTGGGAAGGTACAGCTGGAAGGATGGTTCTCACACAGCTACATTCAGAGAAGGAAGCTTCATTCATAGCTGCACAGTAGTTTCCAAAGTGTTATAGGTATCTGCCTACATATCTGTCTATATAGTTTCTAAGGGATCACTTTTTTGTCAGGAATGAAACATTCAAAGACCTAAAACATGGGTGCATGCATAAGCAAGCAGTTCTACTAAAGCAATTATCAGGAAGATGTGTCTTGAAACTGTTAAAAAAAAAAAAAAAAAAAAAGAGAGACTGTTAGAGGCACTCCCAAAAATGCACACACAAGTTGACAGCAAAAGCCATGAAAGGAAAGCATAGGACAGTAACAGAGGCATCAGTGGTATAAACACAAATCACAAGTGGTCATTTACTGTGTGAGCTCACTCAAGCAACATGTAAGGTGGATAAGGATGGTTTTAGGATCAAGAGAGACAAAACCCAAGCAGCCAGCAGAAGTAAATATACCATATATGGTAAAACTTGCATATATCATGGGATTTGGACTGAAACAAAAAGAACAAGGAAGATGACAGTGTTAGCAAACATACAAAAATGACCCCAAGAAGACTCAAGACTTGGGGTAAAGAATCCACACCAGGAACATTTTTCCCCATTCCAGCCCGGGGTGCTGACAACTCCCAACTCCCTTCCCCCTTCTTCTGGCACTTCCCCTCCACCTCCCAATTTCTTCTTGGGGATGATTAGCAACACTGAACTTAGAACTCAGGAAAGCATTGAGATAGCATACTGGAGGAAGTGATAGATAGAATAAAATTTGTATGTTAGCAGTTTTAACTGTATCATTGGGAATAAGCTACAGTAATTGTACACTTTGGACTATACAACTTAGTAGGCCTGTAACTAGACCAATAATAACTCTTTCATTGTTATGGCTGTGATTAGATTATCAACAAATACATGGCTCCTATATTTATAGGTGCATTTCTCTAGCTCACATAAATTGTATGAAGCTGTTGGTCTGGTACCTTGCCCTGGAGAATTTGTATGTGATAATTTGTATGCAGTTTGTATGCAACGACTCTACCTGCATTTAGTGCTACAAGGCACCTACTGTATTATTCAGCTTCTGACTGACTTTTGTCAGGTTTGTACTCAGTGAATTTGTGAGACCAAGGAATTGTGTTTGTTTCATATCCTACCGTTGTAAGACATAAGTAATAGTGGAAGAAAAATCTGTCAATCAACATTGCTCAGTATATTGGTAACCACAGCATGAGAGTAGGACTCCCCAGCCTCATCTACCTGCCTAAATTTACAAAAACTTCAGCTTGGGACTGAGCTGGTTGATGGAGACTCTATTTTTTGTTTTGATCCACTAATTAAGCTCTTAAAGCTTTTGTACAGACTTTAGATCGCTGCTTTCTCAAATGGTCAGAAACAATGAATGGTGGCCAACTATCACTGAATGGACCCTAGCAGTCAAGCCCTAACTACAGCCAAGGCAGATTTACTAAGTTATACCAGCTGAACAGCAAGTTTTACTTTCCTTCAAGTTGTACTGGTAGCAAAAAATAGTTTCTGTTTTATGAAAGATACTGACCTGATGAAGTTAGAGGCATCATTGTAGTAAGATTTTCAGCAGCTACTGGAAGAAAGCAAGTTCATTATAAACTCCTTCTATAAGACAGGATCTAGTTTTACACAATGCAGAGAAAGTTAAAAAAAAATAAAAATCAGCTGTGAATATTCTCTTTGGATCACTAGTAGTGTCCCACTTCTCTCCTTTTGACCGTCTCACCTTGTTCCCAGCCTTTTCTCAATTTCTATGATCTTCTTAAGGAGGAAAGTTCTACATTAATCCTTTTCAATCCTTAATTCCTATTCATTGTTTTTCACATAAAATGTCTTCATCTGGGAAATCTCTGTCTTGACACTTTTTATATTATGGAGATTTTTAGAGCACTGGTGTGTTAAAGAACAGTGTATAGATCAGATAAATGAGTCAAAATTAAAGTGAGATAATTTGCAAGAAATAATGCTACTTTTAATCACTGTGAAAATTGTGATTTCAAGCAAGTCACAACTGTGTTGTAGTGCCCTCCCTCTCTGAAAAAGGAATAAAACTTCTCTCGCAGAACATACTGAGATATAGGGTGTAAAAGTAACATATATGATTATGATTGTTAATTAGTTACAGTTATTTATTGAAACATTCCTGATGGAATAGAAAGATGATATCCCATGTGAAAAAAAAAAAAAAAAGACATTTTAATGATCCATAGCAAGAAAAGCTTGACTACTTCAAAGTTCATCAATAGATATGCAACCTTTTAAAAAGCTCTTCATAATTTTCTTTGGCAGCATTTTTGAAGTATAATGAGCAATCACATTTCACAGTGATGTGCAATTATTTGGAACAACTTCTTATGTGTGATGCATGTAGTAAAGAGAAATAAAAATGTAAAGACTCTGAATTTAGCCTTTGAATATCTGAAGTACCTAGCAAAAAACCGCACCTTTTAGAACAGAGTAAGAGGTATTGTACACCAGATATCCCACCCCTCTTAAAGCAATCAGTTACTACTTAAGAGTATCTCCAGCAGGTCTTCAAATGCTAGTTAATCAACTTCCACTTCAAAGGATTCAAATTACTTTTTATCCTCCTCCTCAGTGAGGATAAAAGCTTACTGAGGAAAAAACAATTGATCTCGTTGGGCTTCCACTTAGTTTTTGATAAATTTTCTGTTGCTTACATAAAATCACTATATTTCTATATTTGCAAAATTTAAAACTACTTAGTCTTTAAAGCCACTTTTTTTTTTTTTTTTTTTTTCCATTTACATTTTACCTAAGCTTTAGAGGAAGATGAAGTCAATTCTTTGGGCTTACTTGTCCAGAAGCCACAGTCTGTATTCAGTTTGTTGTTCTTACTGATATCTTTGCAACAAATCAGTCTTCAATCACTGTGAGGCTGAGCCCTTTTCCTTATTCTTGAGCAAAACTAAATGATAATTGCACTTACATATGAAACAACACAGTTGGGGCTTAATTGCTTTAATTTGAGGAAAAAAAAATTACAGACATTATGCTACATAAAAGAGATGAAATTGAGTGGTTTTTACTGGAAAGTCACTACATTTTCCCTTTACTCCCTCCTTAGTGAACACACACAATGCTGACTCATACTTTCTAATTGGCAAGGTGGTAAAAGGTTCTTTCAGCTGCTATTGAAAGTTCTGTAATAGGGAAGGAGGACACCCATGAGCATAAGTAACAACCCCTTTGCTCTTTGGGAGCCAGAGTTTTAATTCTTGTTACCTGTAGTTCTCAAAGACTTATATATAGAAAAAAAAAAAATTGTTTACTAGCATTACCTGTGACTTGTATGCTGTTCACATCAATTTTCAAAGTCTGGGTAAGATTAGTTTTATTTGCACTGATACCCAAAACCAGCTCGGTTTTTACTTTCTCAACTGTTAACATCTGGGTAAAATAAAGGTTGAAGATCACAACAACACTAACAATACAAAACAGAGAAGATTATTAGTTACACAAGCTAATGAAATAAATCTGATATATGACTTATCATCTAGACAATAATTAATTCCAACACAGGTTTGGTTTGCAAAGTGAGAGTAACTTTAAGTTTTGGCTGGCAAAGATGACACATAAAGAAGCAGCTCTTAATTTTCAGGTAGGTTTGAAACTTGGAGAAACAGGTTTTTTTCTTGATCTACTCTTATTTTTATTGTGGAAAAAACCAAAACAACATTCCTATCAATTGCTGCAATGGAACTGAATTTGAATAACTAAGGGAGAAGTAGGTTTATTGTTATCTAACTGGTCTTCTAGTTTAAACTCTAAAATATTCATGGTAAACCTTGAAGTGTTGTGAAAATTATATAATATATTAATGTTACAAAAATATAATACAAACTGATCACCTCTATAAAGCAAACATCACCCGTGGATTCTGCATCTGTGAGGAACTGCTGTGTGACTGCCCAGATTCTCAAAAGGAAAAGATAATGGCTGAAAACACAGATACTTTGAAATCAGTGGTTAAACTACATTTACCTTCTATGGAACCTGAATTTTATCCAATGTTATCTGTTCACTCTCTCCTATCCCTTCTAGGTACAACTATTAATTTTTATATTTGTAGCTAGATTAAGGTAGTGTCAAAGTATGACACTTGTTAAAGATAAAGTTTTTCTCCATTTACTTAAATTTAAGTGCAAAGATTTTATTCTTAAGCATTTATACTACTCAATTGCAACTGAGTCAGCAGTGCTTTTTGATAAGGGGTGATTAATCCTGTCATTTTGCTGAGCAGAGTTTGCAGTTTGCAATATATGGAAAAACTCTCTTCTTTAATTTCTTACATGTTTCTGATAACCTCTAGGCCATGCTGAGCAAACAAAAGCTTTTATTGCTATCCTTGTGACTCAGCAGAGTTTCAAGGGTGAAATAACAAGGAGAGTGCCCAAAGGGGTAAACACTTTTTAAATGAAAAGAGCCAACCAGAAAATAATTTCCAAGACAAAGTAATATTCCAAGTATTATTTCAAAGCAGAAATGAAGACAGATCCTTACTGATGTATCAAAAACCAGATCCAACATTCACTGACATCAGATTTTCTGTGATTTCCATGGTATTTGTATCAAGATACACGGGTGGAATTAGTTTTACCCAATATAGATTTTTACAATGCAGATATCTAGATTCCCATTGTACCTGACAGAAAGAAATAAACTCTTATTTGCCATAATTGATCTTCTCCTAAAAAAGGCATCTAAATTAACCATATAAGAAAAATTGAAAAACCCATCACAAGCCTAGAGTCTTGAGCAACTAGCTCAGAGACATCTCCATCCTTCATGCCTTAAATTTGATGAGAATAGTCCCATTCTATGTGCAGAAACCAAATTGTGCTGATTTGATCTACCTTCACAAGGACAAAAAACCTGGAAGTGACCTACTCCTACCGCTGTGTGCTTCATTCCCTGGTTGTCCTAAAAGCCTTCATAAAGTGATCATACTCCACCTTTCTAACTAATAAGGTTTATGCCCTCACCATTCCAATGAAAATATTGCTGTAATTCAAATACACTTCCCATTTTCAATATACATGTATTCACGGTTGGCTTATAATCCATTTTGCTTTTGCAAGCACAGTCATGCAACTGAACTATCTCCTCTGAATATTTATCCAATATATATATTTACAGAAAACATTCATATCAAAAGAACAATCGGTATCACAGAATCACAGAGTTGTATCATCTGTTGTCATATAATGTGCACTTTTCTAATTTTATTAACTCACCTATAAGACAAATAATTGTATAATTCATTTCTCAAGGTCTTCTAGTTCTGGAGTCTAAATTTTGTCCTGTTTTGTTCTTACCTATCATGATGTGTCATCAGACCTTTCTTTATTCAGCAATTAATCTACTGATGATAATGTGAGATCTAGCCCCCAATCTAAAAACTTTGCACAAGCATGCTTAGCACAAATTGCTATCCTTTCCTTTCTAGTTAGTTTCCTACCTACTTCACTGTCCTTACCTTTCCCATTTTTTTTCTAAATTGACAGTCCCAAGGCGTATTGCAAATTTTTTTCCTTCTAATTCTAAAGGATGATTTTGGAGTAAAGATATGTGTTGAACCTTCATATGCTCTTTAGAGGGCCTTATCCAATCTCTAAAGATGTATTTGTTTATCTATTCACTGTCCACAGGAAAAAAAAAAAATAAATTAATAGTATAATTGTGTCTTGCCCATATTTTAAGTAAACTTTGTCATATGCATTTACCCAGTCTCTGACTTCTTGAATTTTGCATGGTCGTCTTCAGCTTTCCTGTAGAAAAAAAACAATAATAAAAAAACCTACAACACAAAAGCATATGATTCCCCTCGAGTTTATAACGTTGTGGATAGGATAAAAGCATGTTCTTTTATAATGTTTATACCGTTTAATAATGAGGGACAATATTACAAGTGTTTTGCTGAATCAGGACCTTATTAAATCAGTGCAGGTGGAATTAACACTACAGGCCTCACTTCATTTACTGGACTTTTTTGACAGCTATCCTTTCATAGAACCATCAACAAAATAGGATATTGAAAAATGAGATCAAACAAGCCTTAATAAATGAAACAGGTCTTACTGTATCTATTTTATGGACTCTCTAGGACACACAGGGTGCAGCTTTACCTCATGTCAAGTGACAGCCTCATTAGCTAACACTCTAAGGAATACGCATTAAGTGGATCCACATCCATAGGGACATATGAGTGTATTTTCGTTCATCTCAAACTATGCCAGCAGATCTCTAACCTGAATTTTCTTTTAGATGGCGAGGGGCAGCAACCCTGCAAACATAGCACAACTAATAAGCCTTGGGGAGAAAAAAAAAAAGAAAAAAAGGATATTTTAGCAATTCTTTAAAGTATAGAAGTTTTGTGAGTTGGTCTTAGGGCTCAGACTCACTGGTTTGGTCAAGGCATGGACATACGGGAGTTCAAGAAAAAAGTTTGCCCAAGGAAAGACATTGATGTCAAACTTCCCACAGCAGCACTTGCAAGACAGAAGATGTGAAAGCAATAACATAGGATGTTTCCAAGGATCTCTTGAAAAATAAGGTAAACGCTCCAGAGAGAAATAGCTGTGAGGATTTCTGACATTTATTTGCAAAGTTTACCTAAGCTGTACTTACTTGAACTGGGAAATTTCACATCTCTCAAATTTGTTTTTCAGATCACTTGCTTGAAAGACTTGTTGTATCTATATGGAGAAAAGAAATCATGAACCAATACAGTAATTACAAATACACCCAGCTGCACACTGCATTCATGGATTTAATACTAAATAACTTTTCCTTCCTGAATCTAGACTACAGAAGCAAACTTTTTCTTTGATGCTTCACTGATTTTCACAAATAAGGAATATATTGAGTTCTGACCAGGATTAGGTCCTGAAATATCTCATTTTGGAGGAAGAAAATAGCCATCAAGAGCAGGTCATGTTAGGGAATTAGTGTACCTACCACACACTCTTGAATTAACCAAAGACTGATAGGTTCTTACCAATTGTTCAACATCAAAGGCAAGGACTTTGAAATCAGCTGAAGATCTGTTTTGTAAAGAAGAAATGAATGATGTCCCAGAGAGTATTCTAAATGTTCCCATGTAGACATGAGTATTCCCATCTGCTTCAGCTAGATAATTGAAAATAAAACTCAATGTTTTGAATTATATAGAAATAAAAGAAAAACATTGCATTAGATCAATACAATAACGTTTAGCTTTCTGTTTGGCTTTCTAATCAGAGATGTTTTGCCTAGTGGTGATTTTAAAAAGTGATAGACATTTTTCAATGTTTATGATAGTTACAACTGTGAACATATTTTTATGAATACTGTTTCTCCTTGGTTCTCATTACTTTCAATTCTATTTTAAATGCTGTTTTGTAATAGCACTGTGAATGGATAAAGGGGACAATGTTGTGTCCAGTTATGTCTAACATAAGGGACAAAGATACATAGGAAGAATGATAGTTACTGAATTATGATTTTTCTGTGTGTTCTAGATTAAAAACATTAAGAATTACACTTCACACTTTCTGTATTAAATGCTGTGCACTTTTTATATAAATGTACTCTATTTTTGATGACAGCACTGGAAACACTACTGTCAGACTAGTTAAATTATTTTTGACCTGACCTTTCTTACCATTACATGCATGAAATGCTGTGACGATTTATGAGGAAATTAGATAACTGGTCCTTACTGAAAAATTAATCTTGGTTTTTAATATGTTACAGTATATGAGGTATGCATAAAGCAGTTCATTATGCATAAAAAATATTTCCTGACTGTGTAACACTGGAAATTTTCAGATAAGACTTGAATTAATGTGGTTGATAGAAAATGCCTTTTGCTTACCAGTTACAGTACCAGTGATATTTTTAGGTTGTGCTTGAAGGCACTAACATTCAAAAGCAGACAACTAATAAATACTTTAATAAACAACTTGTGATGAAAGGCACAGCCTAGTGACACTAATTTGCTACTATCAACTAGTAACAGCAGTCTACTTTGAGCTTCTTTGAAGACCATTTATCCTTACAACAGTTGCAAATCTGTTTAAACAAATGTTCCCAAATAACAAAGACCTTTTTTTTTTGTTATATGCCAAATACAATTTTTTAAAATGTTTTGTAATTATTATTTGTAGATGATTAAATTGTTGCCTATTCATCCTCTAAAACCTAAGAAATTAATTTAAAGCCTTGTCTCTAACTGGATGCAATAAGAAACTCAGTAGGGAGCACAAGTTTTAAAATCTTAAATGAAAAACAATAACAAGTAATAAAATAAACAAGAATATTCTGACAAAACAGTGGTTTTTTTTTTTAATATGGCTTACAACTAGTTTAGTCTTCATGTGTTTCAGTATGAAATAGTATGATTAACGAAGGCATCAAAAACTTCAATTTATCAGAATTAATTTTTCAGCTACAAAAATCACGATAATGAAAAAATCTTTATTGAACCTTTTGCCTAACCTGTTTCCTTCACTCCATTTCAAAATGTCTTTTTGCTATTAGCTATGAGGGCTCCATAGACCTAAATACATTTCCTTAAAATCAAAAATCTAGGTCACAAAAGGGTCGAGGTTAGAAGAGAGCTCTGGATGTCATCTGGTCTAACCTCGCTGCTCAAGCAGGGTCACCTACAGCCAGTTGGCCAGGACCATGACCAGACAGCTTTTGAATACCTCCAAGGATGGAGACTCCACAATCTCATCAGTCCTTCACTGGACTCTCTCCAGTAGCTCCATGTGTCTCATGTACTGGGGAGCCCAGAATCGGACACAGTACTCCAGGTGTGGTCTTATGCACAGTCAACATATATCCACAGGATATTTAAACTAAAATTTCAGATCAATTTAAAAAACATTCTACATTGTTTTTTCTAATCTGGTTTACTTTGAGTATCAATAGCATGATCCTGTCACATTCTGAGCATTGGCTAAATATTAAGAATTAGGTTACCTTAACTTTACATAAGGCTGGGAGCTGACTGTCTAATGTAGGATCTCTCTCACACCAATAGATTACTTTAAAATAATATTTTTTTATAAAAAAATGAAAAGATTACAAGAGATGTAGAACACCTAAAGCTCTCCACAGACTTCAGTGGATTATCAATATCTTTGAGTCAAACCTCATACATGGAGAAAAAAGCAAAAATTCACAATTTGGTATATTACCTTTTCTAGTTGATAAATTCAATTGAATAACCAAAGCTTTATGAAAAATCTTTTCTATGGCTTCAGGGCCTGCTTCAAATGCTTGTATTATTGCCTATTTTATTCAAAACAATTTCCAGTGAAGAAGAGGAGGAAAATATTAAAAAAACTCTCCAAAACGCAATTTCTCCCAGACAGTATAAAAGCATAGCATGAAATGTGAAATATAATTAAAATGACACCATTGGCTTCAAAGTCTGAACTTCTACAGAAGAACTCCTGAAAAGTTAAAGGTTGGCTACTTACCTCGTTCTAACTCCTGGACCGATAACCATGAAAGTACAATCAGTCCAACACAAACACATACAAAAACTGCAAGCAGAGAAGCAAACAAAATTTCATAGTAACTAAGAGGAACATATTTCTTATCAGATGATTTTTTCAGCTTCATTTCTGTCTTGAAAGCTTGTATGAATTAAGGACTGACAAAAGACACAACTGAAAAGGAGGGCAATAATCCACATGAACAGATATTTATAGGAGATGCTTGTAAATTAATTACATCATAAAACTTCATTGACATAGGTTTTTATAGCTTTATTGAACAGTCATATTCATGCACAAGATACACAAATACAAAGAAAAGAAATCTCTTCAGAAAGAAATAACTTCAGATTATGTCTCAGATAAAGAATAAGAAAAACTACAGAAATGTAAGGCTGGTCACTGGATTCGCACTATTTCTTGTAATTTGATATTTTAAAGTGAAAATTAACATAAAATACTGCTGTCAGATTTACTGTTTATACAGTGTTTTTCATAATTCTTCACAAGCGTAGTTATGAAGACAACAGTGAAAGCCGTATCTTTCATCATTCTGCTTAAAAAGTTTCTTTAAAAGCAACTTTATGTATATAGGAAATGCTGGAAAATGAGTTTTCTAGTACTATGCCATAGTTCACCACTGTTTTCAGCACCGAACTGTAATTCAACAGGACAAATTTAATCTTTGTAAGGCGTGGTTCTTTGACCACATATCTGGAGGACTAACTAGAGAAGACATTATGAATTGTATGCTTGTTTTATCCTTTCTTGCCAGGCATAAATGTGCCATGCAAGCCCTTGATAAAGTTAAAACATTGTGGATGGCCAACACTGTGTCCTTATTAAAGCAAGAGTAAATTAAACAATGTACCAATCAGGCCAAAACATTTTGTTACAAATTTAATCTGTCAAAACTTTTGAGTGAATCAGCTCCAGAAGAATAAAGTCATACTGATTTTATGTTTTGTGTCCTTTAAGCTACTGTTTTTGACTCTGGATTAGAGGTCCTAAATCCAGATTTATGGTATGACATTCCTCAACTCTCCTTATGGAACTGGAGAATCTGAGCAAACCAGCTGTATTCCCACCTATAAAAGGAAAGGGAAACTTGTCTGAGTCAATCTTTGGAAGAGAGACCCTCTAGCTATCTGTAAATTGACAGAAATTGAGATAATAAAAATTGGGAAGAAATTAGAAAGGCTTTAAGTAAGACTCTTGGATGACATAGCAGTTCTCTGTCTTTGAAAACTGAGCTATTTGAAAGAATCTACAGCACAACTGGTCAGATATAAAGTACTCCAAATCAAAATAATATTGATTACAGTTTGGCTGAGGACATAACAGCATAGGTAGTCTCCAATTGGAGTTGTGACTCCTACAAATGAACTCATTTGTTAAACAACTGCAGCTGGAAACAAGGTCATGCTAACCAGGACTAGTAGGCAAGCCCAAGACACTGAGCTGATAGTAATTAAGAGTGAGGTGGTTAATTCATTTGTTTGTAACATATAGTCTATACTATTATGAGCTGCAATCATCCCTTAGGAAGCTGAAGACAGCAATTAGACTCCTATACCAGCTTGTCAGCCCCCAGCCAGTACTGGTACATAGGGTTATTCCATCCTAGATTCAGGACTTTGTTCTTGTTGAACTTGGCTGAACTTTACGAGGTTTCTATCAGTCCATTTCTATATCTCTCAATGATAAGTATGTCCTGTAACTGCAAACTTCCCTCCGGCCATGGATCTCACTTGCTTCTACTTTTTTATTCCTCATTTAGTTACTTGTCTTCCTGTTCATTTTCTTTCTGCAGTATTAGATGTATTTTTTTTTTTTTATTATAATTCTAAAGTTTATTTTTCACTTGTATTTCTTCTGTAGACTGATAAGACTCTTGAAAGTTTGATTTGGTTGGTTTGCTACATGACTAAACTAATGAAACAGTGTGATCCATTCAGGAAAAGAGTGAGCATTAACTAAAATTACTATAAAATTAGAGAGAATTCCCATCTAGTGTAAGCTGTGAGTATTCACAGGTCAAGAAAATCCTGTAGTGCAGAAATTGTTTACTGGAGAAAATCACCATAAACTGAGTTGTTCAATTCTATTGGCAAAAATGTGCAAATGGGAAACTAATGAAATCAGTTTCATGTTATTTTCTAAGCTCTAGGTTTATGATACCACTTGTGAACTGTATGATAGAAAAATTATACCATGATTTAAAAATTGTTTAAATGCTACAAAGCAAATACTTTATTAATGTGTTCAAAACAAGAGAAATATGGCAACTTATTGATAATTGATAATTTTTGAAATTATTTCTATAGTCATACTAGTGAAATATGAGATCAGGTTATTTTTAAAGAAATAAGTCATTGCCATGGTAGAAGCCTAACAGATTTGTAATTTAAATTGTTTATATTGCATCTACATCTGCAGCTCCATAGATTTTATAGCCTTATTGGGCTGTTTTCATTTTCTTGTTCGATCAGTCTCCAGCACAGGGTGAAAAGATTGCTGACACAGAAGGAGGTGATATTGTGTTCAGGTAATTCCTCTCATACCTAGTCTGTCCCAAACATACCTAAAGCCTGACATTCTATTGCTATCCAAGATAGCTATCTGTGGGAAAATGTTTTGGTTAACTACACAGACTTGTCCTCCCCGATAAAGATGAAATGAAAATCAGTTTTCTTATGGCAGCTGTTTTCAGATGTCTCAGTGAGTTGTCCCTTTTGCTAGACTTCCAAAAAGGGATGCAGGAAACCAAATGAATGGATCTGCAGTGAAAGTGCAGAAACAGACTATGAGCTTATTTTTACTATAGCATCATAAAGAGAAGTTTAAAAGGGAGCTCATACAGAAGCACAAGTTCTCAGTAAAATGGTCCCTTTCAACCCCTATGATTCTGTGTTTCTGTGACTAAGAGTGGCATAATATATATCACTAATGTGTTATTTTATCTTCAAATATCTTCTCAAGTATATCTGACCCAGCAAGACATAGCTTGACAGAGTCGTCATGAGTTAGCAGAAGACTACATAGTCATTGCATACACCCTGTTATTGCCCATTTCCAAGATAATCCAACTTGGAGGACTTGCTGAATCTTCAGTTTTCTAGGATGGTATTTCTTATCCTGAAGTTCTTAGACAAGATCATAAAATTTTAAAATTGCATACAGTATTAAAGATGTAACAATGAGGAATTTTCTTCTCTTTAAATTGGACCAGAGATGATGAAAAAACTATGTTGTACAAAGATGTTGAACAAATTTAGAAAGACCTGTATTTTAGTAAAGTGAAAGATATGAAGGAACAATGCCTCAATTTTCCCCCCGAAGTCATACAGTTTGAGCCAACCAACCAACCAAACTAAACAAACAAAATCCTCCAAAACTAAACCAAAAACCCAACCTGGTTTCAGGGTCCTATAAGTATAACTGCTCGGAGGTCTAGTTAATGTAGGTCTCTGTTAAGCTAAGGTATGTAGGAGGTGGGAAGATAGAGAAGGGAACTGGACACTGATATCTGCCTTCAGTCCTTAAGCATTCCCCAAACTGGGGGTCTAAGTATATATTCAAATAACATTGTTAACATCTCTGAGTTGATGTCTGGTATGTCTCATCACATTAGAAGATTTACTGGTAGTGGAAAGATCTGCTCATGAACTCATCTGAGAAGGGTATTTGCTCTAAGACAATAACGAAGAACTTTCACATACACACCTGACAAGAAATATTTCCTAGGAGTGATTATTACCAGATGGGATGTGTAATGTGCAAAACAATACAGTAATAAGTAACTGAATGCAATTAAGCAACTGATACTTTTACTTTATATGAAAGACCATACTGAAACTCTGACAAAGGGTTCTGAGGAGTTTTAGATTCCTATCACATGAGCTAATATCTATACTGTTTCATACATTCACAATTTAATTAAATTCTGAACTTCCAATAAGCTTATAATAAAAAGGAAGAAAAAAGCATAAAACCCCCATGGATTTTATACAAAGCTTGAAGAGGGCTCAGAAATATGGATTAAAATTAACTGTTCAATGAAATTATCCAAGTGGATTGCTGGGAACTAATCTGTCTCCACGTTAATCGATCCATATCAGGAAAGTAATTAAAAATGCACTGCTGTCATTAGCAGTTGTAATTCTTCAAACTGGTTTGGTAAAAAAAAAAAAAAAAAAAAAAAAATATTGTTCAGAAAGAAAAAGCAGAATGTATTAACTTCCCACCATTTGGAGGAAGACTTTAAAAAAAACCAACAAAACCCAACCAACCACCACCACCACCAACAACAACCCTGAAAAAGAACCCCAACACCAACACAATAAAAACTTCCCCTGTCTAAGCACACCCAGAAAGATTCCACAGGATAGCACTGAGGTTCTTTTCCAGATTACTCAATATTTTGTGTGACTTTGCATAGCTGCAGATCAACATTCACATACTTTCCTGCAGTTCCCAACACAGAATCAGAGAATCTGATTTTAATTCAGAGAATCCTATTTTAATTCAGAATCAGAGATGTGTTTCTAAATAGATTGTAAGAAAAAGTGGGACAGATTAAGAGTATCCGGAAAAGAAATCCGTTGATGAGTCCAATATACGTCAGCAGAAGTAATCACAGAGCTAGCAGTTAGCACTGAGAGTAAAGGAAAACTTTCACCTAACTTTAGAGATCTAACAGTGAGGGGAAGATTTCTCTTCTGGAGGCAGTCAGTCCTTCATTGACTAAAGAAACATCACAAATTTATAATTTTTAGGTAGTTAAAATTAGGTGAGTTGTAATATGATGCCTTCCATACAGAAAATAAGTTACTTAGTCATATTGAATTAGTTAGCTAGTTTTGCACCCATAGATGTACCCATATATTCCCCCTTATTATTAGGAGAAAAAAGGTGTGGATCATAGGAACAAAGTGAAGATAATAGCAATCAACAGATAAAACATTATTTAGTGGAGGCTGACAAGAGAAGAAAACAGAAAACAGCATGAACCATGTGAGTAATGAAAAGAGCATGCCAATGCAAATTTCTCTGTGACAAGTAAATAGGACAAGGCAGGAACAGGTACGGCATACATGGGAAAGAATCAGAGTTTTAACTGATAACACTGAATGGCAAAATAAGAAGGTAAAAGACAAAGGTCAAGAGGAATCAATAACATTATTGCTGCCCTGATTGAATTAATGTAAAAGCCAGTGTGGAGCAGTAGCTGAAAACAGCAGTAAATTTACCACAATGTAATAGTTTCTATGAATAAAAGCAATTAGAGCAACATTACTGTGAATATAGATTTGTGCCTTATAGACCAATATGTAAGCGTTGAAAAGAAAATTAAAATGGCAGGGGAATGGTTCTTCTCTCTCTTCCTTAGTTTTTATTCAGAATGATAGAATAAATGCAAACTACTTTTTCTGTACTATACATACATTTTTTGTCAGTATATGATTGTTTCTAAAGAAACTTTGGAATAAAAACTTCTCCGTTTACATGTTAAGGCGTCACAAAACACAGAAAAGAAAAAGGTCTGAAACAAAGACTTAGATATGGGCTACTCTAAACTCTTTCCATCCTATGCGAACCATTTTATGGTATCTATAACATCAGCAAAGTATGAGGAAAAATAGTATTTTTGAATATTCAACAACTGTCATTAAAATTCATCCTCATATTTTTGTTTACTGTCCAGCAACCTTTACCTAGGTTGTCCACGCTAGTTAGCAAACTGTTATTCTTGATACATATTCAAAATTTTGTGTCTCAAAAAAAAAAAAAAAAAAGAAAAATGGGAAATTTAATGTTCAAATACAAATTAAAGCATTAAGACCTGTATTTCATGAGTGTTACTTCTATTGTTGAACCGTTTTTTGACTGCAGATCTTGGAAGCTGATAAACGCTACTATCCCCTGTTCTGCAGATAAGCTAGCTGAAGGCACTTAAAAGGTCATTAAGTTTTAACTAAAAAAGAATGGGAAGAGCACCTCATTCTCTGAAATTTAAGTGCTTTAAAAGCCCCAGTCTCCAGGCCATCTTGCTAAATCTCTGTCTCTTTTAGGCAAATTCGTATTTGAAACCAATCTCTTTTCTTGCAACCCTGGAAAACCCTAGCCATAAATATCTCCATAGCAGGAAGAGTAAGAAATACCTAAGAAGCAATAATTATCTCTATTTCTCACCTGCATAATCAATACCACAAAGACCAAAATAGTTTGTCCATAAGCCTTTGGAATGATTCAGAAAATCTGCGTATGAAATCTGATTTGGTTTTATGATATCATTCATACTCTTATGTAACTGTATTATGGATATGACAGCACTCTTAACTGACTGAGATACTGAAAGGCAGAGCATAAGAAACAAACCGTTAAATATCTCCATTATTATGCCATTTGTTACCACTTCATTGTGGTTATTTCCTGTTGACCACATCAGCCAGAACAAAGGAAAATCAGATATACAGGTCAGACAGAGAATACTCAATTTAAAGGAGAAGATATTAAGAAGTAAATCTGAAATCTCTGGCGTTCATTTATACAGATAGTGCACAAAATGAGGAGAAAGCTGAGGCCAAAGAAGCTCTAAAAGAGCATTGATAAGCATTTACCTAGTGCTCAATGTGTCAAATGTAAGCACAAGCTTCTTCTCTCTAAATATACATATTACAAAATATGTTGACAGCGTGACATTTTTTCAAGTTGAAACCACTCTGCACATCCTTCCAAAAACATTCAGCCTCAGTCTTGCTTCTCTCCTTTCTAAATCTGTGGTAAAATGTTCAGTAGAAGCTGAGCCTGACTTGTAGAAGAGGAATTACATCAGTGCAGAATCCTTTGAAAAATCCCACTTTACAGCTAACATAACAGTAAACCAACAATTATGTGTTTTGGAGGAAAGGGACGATAAATAAACTATTGTACTCCATCTTTCAAGGTCCCCCAAACAATATCACACACATCAAAAGTTAGTTCATTAAATGATTTGTTCACTTATTTTCTTGTCCTCTGTACTTGATCCACAAAATAACTACTGAACAAAAGATAATTTATGTTATTTTAAATATATGTGGAAAGCATCTAGGTTAAACCTCTGTGATAATCATTTAGCTTCTTGCACCAAATTAACTTTTCATGTTGGACATTTCACAAGATGATAGAGAAATAAAATAATGAATGTACAATGGGTTTCTTATTTTTACTTTTTTCTATTATAATTATTTTAACAGTAGCTGACAGACAACACAGAAGGATGAGGAAAATGTTCTTGGATTTATAAAATGAGGTCAACTAAGCATGTAATTACTTTCTCAAAGGTTCATATAATTGGATTCATCTATTTGAATGGGAGTTCAAATTTTGGTCACTGTGTTCATATTGTTCCTCATTACCCATTGTGAGTGCTACAAAAATAAGACTATCTCTTTCAAAACAATTTAAATGCTCCCAAGATGCTGTATGGTAAAAATTTTTATAACTTTCTGTTGTTAAAAATATTGATGACTTCTTTATTTTAATGTCTATTCAAAATGCCTAGAAAAAATGCCTGGTATAAAATATAAGAGAACACGTAAAATACTAACAATGATATTTGAAATTCTATAGCTTTTTTCTATGACAAGCTTTCAGCCTCAATTTGTCTTCATTTAAAAATCAGAATTGCCACACAAAAAGCAATGGAAACTGGACAACTGAGACACACAACTACTCTGCATGGAAGGATTTACATACAAATGTAAATCAGCTCTGACAGATTTGATATGCTTTGGAGGAAAACAAAAACAAAAGGAGAAAACAAGCTGCTCTTTTAAGTCAGTCTGAAATGAGGAAAAAAAAATAAAATTAGAAACTGACCAAATGGCAATGCTGTCAAAAATCAGGCCTTAAAAAAATTCCGTATAAATAAGACCAGTATTTCAGATTTCACACAATATTCTTTCCTTCAAGGGAAGAGAGGGACAGGGAATAAGAAGGGGATATTTCAGTATAATTCTGTAAGAAAGAATTTAAAAATATGCAAATATATCAGCATTTTAGCTTGTATTTATCTATCTTACTTTTGCTATAAAAATATACTAAAGTTTCAGCATTTCCAGCTAACAGATACGTCAATTATTTCAATAGAAATGTCCATTCTGTAATCACTATGCTGCCTATGAACTCTGATTTTTCCCAACTTCACATAGACAATGCTTTTCAAATCAATTTACCTTTAAAAATTTGTCTTACTTTTCGTGTGAGACCTGCAAATGGATCTGAGATCTCTGTTCTTTTTCATTTACATATAGAAGTGATAAAAAATTACAGAAGTGGAACCTAAAATTGGACATTAGATTGAGTTGTACATTTATTCTAAGTCATCATTGTTGGAGTACAATGTTTTCCTGTTACTACCAAATGCAAACAAATTGAATATATATTTAGAATTATTAGAGTTATTTTCTTGGGGACAAAAAAGATTTTAGGGCAGAACCTTGTCTTCACGACTCTGCTCTGGAGGAATAAAGACCCATAGACCTAACAAGCTTTCAGAGATTTAGGGTAACAGGGTAACATAGATGTAACATTCAGAATCTGGAAATGCTGAATTAGAAGAGTCCCATATATTTTATAAAAAATATTAAGCTTGAGTTTCTATTTTTCTTCAGAAGCAGCAAAGAATAATTGCAATACATGACTCCTTCTAAAAGAACAGGAATGAAAAATAAATCTGGTTTATTTAAATTTGTTTTGGTTTTTTATTTTTTCTTATTTCTTAAATAAAATATTTTCCTGTATTGTGGCAAACATTTGACTTTCTTCATTAAGCTTACTATTTATTTGGGCCACTGACATCCTGCTTGTAGCAGTATACATTTTCCTTTTTTCCCTCCTGTAATATTTGTTCTTTCTGGTTATCTTTGAGATTTTATCCTTGAGATCAAATTTATCCAAGAGCAAAAGGAGGTCATAAATTATAAAATCAAATTGTGTCATCACGTGCATTTTTGCAGTGTTTTCAAAAAATCAGTATATGGAGGCTGAAAACAGCATAACCTCCCAGAATGGTGATTTTTGCTGCAGTCACATGTGATCCCATGATTAGTCAAATACAAGGAAAAAGGGTAATTTTTCGGGGTGAAACAGTCTAAGAAAAAGCTGATTAAATGATTTAATAATACAACTATACAATCAATAATATTTATACAAAGTGCAAACATTTGATAAATAACCATAAGCAGCTTTATTGCTATTGTATGATTTCAATTTTTTTGTTTTGGCTAGAGGAGATTTAGATTAGATACTAAGAAGAAATTCTTTCCTTTGAGGGTGGTGAGACACTGGCACAGGTTGCCCAGAGAAGCTGTGGATGTCCCTTCCCTGGAAGTGTTCAAGGCCAGGCTGGATAAGGCTTTGAGCAACCTGATTTAGAGAAGATGTCCCTGCTGATGGTAGGGGGGTTGGAACTAGATGATCTTTAAGGTCCCTTCCAACCCAAACCATTCTATGATTCTATGATTCTACAATAACTAAAGATATTTTTGTTTGAAAATTATTTCTAAACTGTTTTCTAAAAAAACCCATTAAAAACACGACACTTTTGAAACAGTGAAGATGGGATAGTTTTTTACAGTGAAGATGGGATAGTGATTTACATCGCTCTTGTCAAGGCAGAAAGTCAACAAAATACACCTGCTCATTCAAAAGTGGCAGAGATGGAGAAAAAAAAAGTTAAATAAAGTACAAAAGCTGATTTTTCACCTTATTTCTAATAAATAGCATCCTCTAAAAAGATAATCATCAGTGAAAAATAAACATACAGATAATTAGGAGATACTTTGTCAAAGTAAGATTCAGATTTACTGAGATGAAAATGAAAGAAGGACCATGTTGGAAAGACATGCTGGAAAGCTAGAAGAAAAAAAAATACAGGTAAAAAACCTGCAAACTGAGGTAAAAATATACCAGAAATATTAGAAAAGTGAAAAAAAAAGTAAAAAAAAAAGTAAATCAAACCTTATTAATTTTGAAAAACACTAAAATCCTTAGACTAAGGTGTGACATAATGTGCAAAAATACTTTATGTTAACTACAAGTAATTCAGGTATTATTACTTTTTTTCTTTCCTAAAGGAACTCATTGATTACGATAATGTGAATTTTTGCATGTGCAAACGAAGAAATAATTTGGTAAACAAAATTTTTAAAAGAAACCGTGTTGAAAGAAACTTTGAGTGAAAAGTAATTTTGTTGTAGATAAACTCAAGGATACAAATATATGATTTTTGATTTAAGTCTTAAAATATTAGAAGGAGAGTATGTAAATAACTTCCTTCAGTGTTTTTGAATGTCTATATTTTTGGATGAAGAAAACATACATGTCATTTTGGAACAGTTGTGCATAATATTTAAGTCAGTATTTTGGAAATATGTTCTGTGAGGGTGTCAATAGGCATTTAGGTAAAGGGATATGGTGGGAATATCTCAATTTTCAAAATACTTTAACAAGATTCCACACAGAGAAATGTTAAAGAAACAAAGTTGCCACAGAACTGGTGGATGGGTCCCTTAACAGGGATCCATAAAGCTGGTTTATGTACAGAAAGCAAAGGAGTGAGCTTAATTCTTAATTTTCAGGGTAGAGAAGAGTCTATAATGGAGTCCCTCAAGGACTGGTGCTGGGATTGGTTTTTAGACAGCTTCTTCAGCAATGACCTAAAGAAAAGAGGAATCAGTGAAATTACCAAGTTTTCTGCTGATGTTAGACTTTAGGTAATTGTCAGATGCACTAATGACAAGGAACTCCAGAAGGATCTCTCCTACTTGAGTTAATGGGTAAAAAAGGTGGAACATGACCTTCAGCATAGATAAATGCAAGATCATACATCTAGGGGAAAAAAAATCTGAAATATAACTACATGATGCCAAAGTTGGGAGTAGTAGTCATAACTCAGGAAAAAGATCCTCGGAGAATTGTTAGCAGGTGTCTGAAATATTCAATTCAGTGCATGGTGGCAGTCAGGAGAGCAAAGAAAATATTAAGGGCACCGTTAGGAGGGTTAATGGCAACAATAAAGACGACATCATTAAAATTTACTTAAAACATTACTTCAAACCCTTAGGGCACTTTCATCTTGATTGTAGCTTCTGCTGAATAGGCAGTTTCCATTCTCTGTATCTGAAGAATAACAGAGTAGACTTAGGGAGGGTACAGAGGAAGGCAACTAAAGTTATTACATTTGGGGATAACCAGGCTTCTGTATGCTTCCTGAGTAGTATCGCCGATTGAGAGATGGAGCATCCTATTGAGATTACCCTGAATGATGGATCATTGGTCAGACAAAGTTGTTCATACCTTGTGTTTTCCTTATGTTTTTTAAAAGCCTACTTTATATACATATATTGCATTGCCTTTTTTGTTTGTTTGTTTGTTTTGTTTGGTTATTTTTTTGTTTTGTTTTGTTTTGGTTTTTTTTTTTAGTACAAGTCCACTAATGATCCCAAGTTTACATGTTTACTGAGCCTTGAACAGAATTTGGATTATCCTCGCTGGTGAAGAATGAGAAACACATTCACCTCTAAACTTCTGTATGGAAAGCTTGATACAACTACGAAACATATCAGAGCACTACTTTTGCCTGTGATGCTTGAGCCCAGTTCCAGTGATCTGGTCCCTTCTTAGCTCAGGAGTGACCTTCTCTTATGAAATGGTGCCCAAAATTTTCTTTCCTGGATGTGACTTTCTTGAAATGAATGCCATCTCTACAATACAGTTGGATATGAACAAACACATTCACACCCTGTGAATCATGACATAGAGAGGTGCCATCACTCTTTTGTTGACACTCCACTTCCAAACAGTGGCAAAAAATTACAAAGTTTCAAGGATATCTCCCCAGTAAGATTAATTACAAGTATTTATAGTATTTTTTGTTGCTAAGCATGATGTTATATGGCATAGAATATCCCTCTGTCCAATTTGTATCAGCTGATCTAGCTCTGACCTCCCTAATTTCTTATTCACCCCCATCCTACTCACTAGGGGGTCAGAATGGGAAAAAGAGAAAACCTTGGCACTGTACAACACTGTTCAGCAACAACCAAAATATTAGTGAATTAGAAACACTGTTTTAGTCACAAATACAAAACACAGAACCATACAGGCTGCTATCAAGAAAGTTAACTCCACCCCAGCTGGACCCAGTACAATAGATAATAAGAATATTACTTAATCTAATGATGTAATGTACTGAGTAAATAAATAACAATAAAGTAGATATGAAAGCCATTATACCTAATACAATGATATGAAATATACACATTGGTGACAGTTAGTGACACTGTGGGTATTAAATTACAAGGAAAAAAAAAGGTAAAAAATTAAAAAGATAAAAGTGATTATTTTAACAGTTAACACTAGTTAGGTAAAAGGGAATTTTAACCTCCTAGCAAGGAAACTCTTAACTAACAGGTCAGTTCTGAAAGGTTTCAGGAAGATATGAACCCCTTGCATTAACAAATCTCACAGCCAGACCAATATTGTCATGTCAGATCTTGCTTTTATCATCTTAAACACTAATATAAAAGTACCAAATCTATATAGGGAATCACATAAGTTTATAGGCTGTAAATTATGAGCTAATTTGCAGCTAGGCTATTTATTATGACCCTTTTACCTGTGGAGAGCTCAAATTCCCCTCTTTCTGATATCTCTAGTATTTCCTGGTCATCTTGCTTCCAGATAGCCTGACCTAATGCTGTGTTGGCACAAGCTACCTGTTGTGTACTTAATGTTGTGGAGCTTATATGTGTTGAGCTACTATTAACCTACTTATTTTGTTTTACAGTATTTTGTGTGCGGTAACAAAGAGTGTAGAATAGCAATGATGATGTTTGAAGAATATAGCTGTCCACTTTATAAAAATGATTACATAATATAATTTTCTGCATTCTCCTACACTAAAATCTACTAGGCCTGCAGGTAAAAGTGGTGGCCCAGACACATATTATGGTTGATGTAAGTCTAGACATTTTGTTATTTTCAGAGTATTAGATCTGATTCAGTCTGAAAAATGAAATAAGTCTTCTTTTGACATTAGCATTCTCATATGTCTTATTCTGACTAAGTTTTAAATCAGTTCTATGATGTGTAACAAAAGATAATATAGAGAAAATAACCAAACATTACCAGATATCAGTTAACTTCTGAAAAGCAGATGGTCGAAGGCCTTCAGATACTCTTTATTTGCAAAATGCATTAAATTTAATGAGTATGTCTGCTTCTTAATTTTTGGAACAAGTCAGACTTGATAGAGATGTGAATATATGTGACTGAGCTACTTAAAATTATTTCACCTTCAAAAAGCTCTGAAATTTTGAAATTGTATTTTTTAAGACCCTCTATTGAAAAGTACTTGTTTCTAAAGTGTGTTCCCTATACCACTTTTCCTTTTTATTTGCCTCTAAGAATTTTCTTTTGTCCTTTTTTCCTTTTGTACTCTGCCACAGCGGACTGAATCTAAATTTATAATTTTTTTTCCTATTTTACAAAGAATAACAGCATATTCTTGTTTTCACAGTCTAACTCTTTTAAATTACTTTGTTTAGTATTTGAAGCACTCCTTTTGTTAATTAACTTTAAATATTTTTTTTCCACAAAGAAATAGGTAAGAGTAAATTCTCTTAATAAATACAGTAGAAGGTAGCATGATTTTAAAATTTTAAAATGCCCCAAACTGTAGAAGTTAAACATTTGTTTAAAAAAAAAAAAAAAAAAAGACAAAAACTCCCTGGATCAAACTTCTTCTCCAGGAGATCTCGCATTTGTGTAGTCTCAGCTCTGTACCTCCTGAATGAAACAGTAGACTATAGTCTCTTCAAAGTCCCACAGTTATTTAGACAAATTTGACTTAGACATTAGAACTTAAATTAACACAATATAATTCACAATATTCAGAAGAAAACAATTATTAGTCACACTTGCTCTAATCTTAGATTTCTTTAACAAGCAGAATACTCATTCATCTTCCAATAAGTTTTTATAAGTTCATATGTTCTCTTCTTGTGAGAGGAAAAGATCTGAAATCTGTGAATCTTAATATTATGGATGAAGGAATAATCTATTTATAGAATCAAAGAATCATAGAATCATAGA